>NW_010154301.1:0-939 GCF_000699245.1 Pterocles gutturalis | reverse complement strand
CAGTGTTAGCACACTTTGCAGGTACTACCACAGCTCTGTGAAGTCAAGAGCCTGGGAGTGCCGCATGTCGTTCTTGTGCTTTTCTCAAAATGCATCAATCAAAACCTTCTATTGGAAAACCACCTCTTATAATTTTTGGTGAAATTTTGACCTTTTGCCAAGAACCTTTGCTGTTTCCACCCAGATTCCACAGCCTTCCATTTGTCAGGGCCTTCTTTTTTGTTTTGTTTTTCAAATGAAATATCAACAGTTTATATGTGGATTAGGGAACATTTTTCTTATGATGTATACTTCAGTGACTACTGAGGTTTACATTACAGGCAGGCAGTGAGCATTTTTGATCACCAGTTCTTTGGTCAACTGGCTGGTAAGAGCTACAAACTGTTTTGCAAAAACACTGGGCTATTAATTTCTTCTTTTTCTGTTTAAATTGAGAATGAAACCTCTACGGTAGGCAACATATTTAGGAAGTAACTAAGATGGAGAATACCTATATAAACCTGAATATCACAATGACAATCACAATGCAATCCTCAAGACTCTCATTCCTCTCTTTGCAGCCTGTCCTCATCTAAGTGACAGAAGAGTAAGACATAACTGAGCATGTCAGCGGGGGTACAACAGGAAGTCAAGTTTCATAGGAACTTTCCTGCAAGGAAACAGCAGAATCCCTGACAAAACTCAATCTATCCCTCAAAGAGCCCACTTAGTGGCCAATGGTACTACCCCTATCACTAGAAAATATCCCAAACTGACGCTAGCTTTCAAAAGTTGTTGCTGCAGTCATGGCCTCTGAAGTCTGACTTAGGTATGAAGTTATTGTCAACAAAAGAAGGAACTGAGATACAGGAGTGAAATAATTTCTTGAGTAGTGGTTTAAATGTCCTAAGCTTATGGCTTTATTTCTAGGATTTTAATTTCTTAGGGGTATCTGTATGC
>NW_010154300.1:0-939 GCF_000699245.1 Pterocles gutturalis | reverse complement strand
TTTTTTTTTTTTTTCAGGAGCAAAAAATGGCTGCAATAATCCCTGATGATGGCCTGTAAAAAGATAGAACACAGAGGCAATACCATTCTATTGCCAGAAGTCTGGAAAGGCTCGAACTTCCAGTAGAGTCATGAATGAAACTCATGGTACTTTCATGCATATTAGCTTGTAAGAGTATCCCCATCAGTTAGCAACTGAAAATACGGTAGAAATGCCCAGCCCTAGTCCCATAGCTACCTTACTTTCAAATGCAGCAAAACAGAATAAAATATTGTTTAAAGTTAAGGCACAGCCCTGGGACCAAAGACCTGCAGCTTTTTTATTGATATATCTTTATGTACTTTATACTTCTCTTGAATCTTCCATAAACAAGCTCTAACGTGACATAGAATATTTTACAGGAGAAAAAATGTACAAGGAATATGTATACACAATAATCATTCTCTCACCAAGAGTTTCCAAATATAGCAACACCACCCAGACAAGGATGATGTTATATTAAGAACTGATAATTTACAATTAACATTACAGTATGTACATTACAATAAATACATGGCTGTAAACAGAGACAAACAAGACTGTATTACAGGTAAGGTCATTTGGTGAGAAAAATGCATGGCACAAATAAAATAAATAATGCATTTGAAAAGAACTGTCAAAGCTTTCTGTGAAATCCATTTCATTCAAGTTTTTTGAACTTCTGAATGCTATTTGTTCTATCTCTAGTCTTTCATTATTCTTTTTTAATAATGACACAGAACAATTTAGGAATTCAAATACAGCATTACTGAGCACAGTAACTTGCAAGCTAAAGTGTACTGTTACAAGCAAGGTGAGTTTTTTTCCCCCACTCAATACCTACTCACTGCATTTTCTTATGGCAAAAATATTAAGAACACATAAAGCCACTTGTAAATTGTATTGTTTTAAAGCAGTGTG
>NW_010154299.1:0-938 GCF_000699245.1 Pterocles gutturalis | reverse complement strand
GAAGTAATGAATTCACACCTCCTTGAAATGTTGATCTGAAGAACACCTGGACCAGGCTTTTTCTCTCCCTTCAGCACAGAAACCCAAGTGCGAATGTAAACAGACCCAGGACAGGGCATTTGGGGGTTAGTATCGCTAGTGGCAACGAGAGGAGATGGACTGACTCCGGCAGTCCTGACTCCTGTGCTCTCTATCCCCAAGGCCACTCGCAGCAGTCCAGCACATGCTGTACTGAATTCCTACTGAGCACTTCCACACCACAACAGGTATTGCCAGGTCTAAGATTGGGACCTCACACTGGGCTGGGTGCATGACATGGGGACACGCACTATTTTTTCCTTCAGCAGCATCTGGAAATGTAGCTTAGATAGCAGAAGAAGAGGCAGGGCAGGGCTGCAGCAATGGGGAAGCATGAGCACGCTTTGGGTCCAGAGGGAGACAGCTCCTCTGGCTCCTCTTCCTGGCATGCTTTATGCATATTTGTAGGTGGACATGATGTGAGGCTGATGCTGGTGCCTCTTTGCAATGCAGTAGCTGCCTGGGACAACTTTTGCTGTCTGGTGAGAAAGGGCCAAAGGACCTAAGCACACACTGGTTGCAACTACGTGCAGTAGAACGTGAAAGACCAAACTACTTCATTTAAATCTGCACAGTACTGGCAAAAGTTATCCAAACATGCTGGGACCACTCTGGGCTCTGATTCGGCTAGTCACTAGGCACATTTGGGCCATGCCGCAACTCCAGCTCAGATACTCCAGTGGTGATATCATCAGAGCCAGGGGATGTGCCATACGTACACACTGGCTGAAGGGTGTATACGTGGGCTGAAGGACAAGCTTGTGTGTACCTGGAGCTCAAAACCAACACAGTTAGTAGAAAACAGACTTCCCGTTCATCATTTTACTCTTTTTACTTTTTGGCAGTTTTATTTCCAAAAA
>NW_010154298.1:0-938 GCF_000699245.1 Pterocles gutturalis | reverse complement strand
TTTTTTTTTTTTTGTTTTCCCTTTTTAGGTGCTTTGATTTTTCTAATGACTTGCCTGCCTTCTCAACATTCTAGCAAGTTGGGATTAATTAAGAAGGCGGGCAAGTTGGGATTAATTAAAAAGGCTTGTCAGTAAAGCAGCAGGGATTTGTATGAGTTTAAAGGTGAAGTCTTGCATATAAAAGCAAAATATTTCTAAACCGGCTAAATCTGTAGATGTGTGTGAGTGCTTCTATCTACTTGTATGTGTGTATATGCAAATATACTCGAAAGCAGAATTTTCTCCAGGCTGCGTGAAAGTCCAGATACCATGCTGGTGGTTCTTTGACTTGAAGAAGCTATGTCAGTACTGCAAACCTTCCCTTGTCTGAGCTTAATACATCTAATCATTGCACTGCTGAATCAGAGTGGGGAGGAGGGGGAACAAGTTTGGTCTTGTTCTTATGTGCTTATATTTTAAAATAAAATCACTGCCACTGCATTTCTGTGAGCTGTGTTCCCAGATTGCTTATCAACATCTCAGAGGAGTTAGGTAGGCATTTATATGTCAGGGTAGACATGACATCCAACTTCGTACAACTAATTGCATCTTTCTAATGAATGCCTGGAAGCAAAGTTATTGAAGAGTTCACAAGCAGCAACGTTGAAAAAAATAAGGTGACTGTTACAAATAACTGTCTTCAGGGCTGGACAGCAAGTCTAAGAATTTTGAGTTGCAACGCAGGCTTGAATACTGCTTTTATCCTACGTCAGTCTACAAGCTACTGTGTTCTTCCTTTCCCTCCAGATTTTTGTCTGATGTTACCAGCCAGAGTGAGCGAAATTGCTAGCTGTTGACATCTCTGCAACGGGTTAATATTTCTTTTTTTTTTTTTTTGTCTGTTTCCTGACCCTTGCAGGGTTATTACACTAGTCCATGCACACTATTTTAGGGGCAAA
>NW_010154297.1:0-937 GCF_000699245.1 Pterocles gutturalis | reverse complement strand
AAGTCTACATCATTTTCCCATGTTACTTTAAGTTTTCCCAAATTCTGTAGTGAATTCAAATCATAGGTCTGTGAAACACTTCTGAATTTGACTCACGTTCACATTAGCCAGTTTTCAGAAAAAAAACATTGCACATGTAAACAAAAAAAAAAAGAGGTAAAACATTTAAGAACAGTCATGCACACATGTTAATTACATATTCACCTAACACATTTGACATCACTTACATAAGTTTTGTGCGGTTTTTCCATCCAAAATTCTTAATTCTTTTATCTTTTTCTTTGGCTGAACTGCTTTCTTTTCTTCTGATTCTTCTACTGCCTTTTTAGCTGTAAAGATAGTATTTATTAAATTCTGATTCATCATTCCAACTGCTAAATCTAACAGACTAATAGCAACTGAGCTAGAAAGCCATAATAATGCATTTATTAAAATCAGCTCAAGGAAAAATGAATCCACTGACTCGATGTACTGCAAAATATCCAAAGAAACAAAGCAAATTTACAAAATAAGGAGGAACATGAAATGAAAATGTTAATATGACAATGACCAATTTTCCCAAGCGCTATCAAATTATATTTATATATTTTAACCCACTAAATTTCTTGTCTTCAGCTTCAGTTTATCCAAGCACCTTTAAAAATACAGTGATTCAGTGTTACCTCAAAGCACACGAGTGCCCTCTGTTGAAATATTAACAACTCACATACCATCTGAAGTTCTTAATCCAAAACCAATAAGATAAATCATTTGAAATTTATCGCGCTATGCGAAGGTAGGTTTTTACTAATTACTTATGTTGTCAGTGGTAAAGAGCAAAATCAAGTAAGAAAACACCATATATTTTATTTTTTTTTTACATTAGCAAGGATCACTAGCCTTATATTCCGTACCTGAAGTTACACAGAAATGAACATGGTATTGAAATATTTAAAAT
>NW_010154296.1:0-936 GCF_000699245.1 Pterocles gutturalis | reverse complement strand
GGGAAATGTGAGCTATTGAGGATGGTGAAAAGGTAATATTGTATGCAGGGGATCAGCATATGGTCATTGTGGAAAGCCAGCCAAGTTGTGATTTTGCAAAGCTGAGCACCTTGGAGCTCACTGCACAGTGTGTGTGATTGAGGAACCAGTGGCAAAAAAGCAAAGCAGCCATCTTTGGCACCAAGTATTGAGGGTACTGGCAAGTGGATGTGGAAAACACCTACATTACCACATTCTGGGCATCAGCAAGTAAATTAAGATGGGTGAGGAGGGCATTTAAGATCAAAGCTAAAATGGAGATTATCAGTGCTGGCAATAAGATATCTTAACACACAGCATCTGTTACTGATGATACTTCTGTGGATGATACAGGGGCAGAGGCATAGAAGCTGTGTCAAATCAAAACCTCAAACTCGTCACCCTGTTGGAAACAGTCTGGGAAGTAACTCCCATAGCAGAACAGAAGTAAGACAAAACAGTGCTTGTCTGCAATGTTGTATTTCGGATGCAGGATTTAGTTTCTGGTTTGTGATGTCCAGACCCCAGTAGTGCCAGTTCTATGGTAGATACCCACAGTGAATTGGTAGTTACCTCCTTAATCAGTTTAAACTCTTACCAGTTCTCAAGTTCTCCCTGAGAGTATTTATTCACAGCTTCTCAGCAGCCACTTGGAGATCTGGATACAAACACGTGGCATGAGATATTTTCTATATGTGCTGCACCTGATATACTTGCCTGTGCCACCTATAGACAGTGGCCCAGCCATTGCTTAAGTAAATGTGCTGGTGACCCTGCTGCTCTCTCTGGAGATTACATCAAACATGACACCAGTGAGATACTTCTCGAGTTATTATTTAAAAAAGGTAGTTAGTAGCTTTTCTGTCACACCATTCTAATTACCAGAGCTAAGAGCTCCCTATGAGAAACAGTCATGAA
>NW_010154295.1:0-935 GCF_000699245.1 Pterocles gutturalis | reverse complement strand
AAAAAAAATTGTAATATGTTTTTGTATGAGGTTATATTTTGTATTTCTGTTGTCTTCATAATAGAAACTGGATGAAAACTCTTTGTCAGTTTGTAGAAGAGCTACTTTAAAGAGGACCGATCTGGGCTGGATTAAAGCTGCTGGTTTAGGGCTAGAAGTTGCTATCTAACTTGTAATCTTCAGCCATGGTTCATTGTCTGTTTAGTTCACTCAACTTTCAATAACAAAGCAGCCAGATGGTGCCTGAGTGGAGATACACATTGCACGCATTTGGCACCAGGTTTTCTGCATATACACTTAGATGTATTATTGCCTTCATAATCACTATAAGAGCTCTTTTGCAAGCTGTGTTAAACACTAATGTTTACTGAATACATATCCATGTCCTGAGGACAACATTGGGGTCACCTCACTCTTCTGCAGAACTTTTACTCTGAACTGGGTATACAGGTAAAAACAAAATAGACAAAATCAACTTCATATTTGAGGATGGGGTCCATATCCATGGTGAATGTCTGTTGCTGTAAGTCTGTTAGTTTTGGGAGACCTGTAACTGCCTGGGCACACCATCCCAGAGATCTTCCTCTGCTCATGACATGCTTCCTTGTAACTGGAGTATTTGTACATGCAAACTTGACAAAGACAATTGTAATGCAGAGCCATTCAAACAGATTCTGACTTGCATCAATTTTCAGATAGCCCTGTTCTTCCCTCCCTGGTATCACCTGTGTGATTCATCTCACTGACGAGTGAAGAATCTAGCCCAGACCAGGTGCGTATGCTACACTTACAATGAAATGTATGCACGAGGGGAAATTTGTCTCGTGTTTTTGTGTTTGCCTTCTTTTCCAGTATGTGTTTGCTCTATGCAATTGTAAGTAACTGGACAGATGTTAGGTGCTTAGGAAAAAACCCCAAACAAAACCAAACAAAAA
>NW_010154294.1:0-936 GCF_000699245.1 Pterocles gutturalis | reverse complement strand
TTGACAAAGACTGCATCTCTGCGCAGAGATTCAGGTGAATGAGTAAGAACTGCTTGTGCAGAGAGCAGCTGCTGTCTTCAGTGCCCTGGATTAGTGTGGGAGGCAGGTAGGTTGGAGCAAGGAGTATGAGTTAGCCCATACTCTAGCATCAGATCTGCTGGGGAAAAAAGAGGTAGACAAGAGGATATGGAAACACTTAGCCTCCATCCAAGTTTCTAAAAACAGCAAGTGGATCCTTTTTTCCTTCATGCAAAGTTGTTGCCTACCTTGATTGATTTGTTACTCCTTACAGTCTCTTTTCCCACTCATGCACCCTTGAAACACACATAATAATTTCTATCCAGGACTTTCATCAGTAGAATTTATAGAAAGCATTAGGATGAAATTGCTGCACTCTTATTCCTAAAACTTTGATGTCACTGCTTGCTTTCTCTATTTTTCTTTTTGCCCATAGGTATCAGCTATCTCATATTTTCTGTCTGGTCTCTCTGTCTTCTGCTTTCACTCTTCCTTTGCATCTTTTCCTAGCTCTCTTGCTCCTTTGTAAAATTCTGTCTCCTGTTCTGTGTTTCCTACTATCCCCTTCATAAGTTAGAACAAACCCACTGTGAGGCAGACACTTGGTGTAAGGTTGCAGCTGCTGCCTTCATAGGTCTTGATGTAAAGAGGAAACATTACATACATCATCCTGTGGGGTGAAATTGGGAATCACAGAAAAAATGTGTCCAGAAGAGCTCCGTGTTCTTATTTAAGCACAAATATATGCATACTCTTGCAATGGAAGACCATGTTCTCATCCTTAGTTTTTATCAGGAATGACAATCTATGAATGAGTGCATGCAAATACATGTGGTTAACGGGTTTCTGACTCCTCAAAGTTTGAGCTTCCCTAGAGAAAGCTTACATGTTAAGTCAGTAAGCTATTTTGTAAGGGGG
>NW_010154293.1:0-935 GCF_000699245.1 Pterocles gutturalis | reverse complement strand
TGGTAAAAGGGATGGCAGAGGAGAGGGGTCTTCTGCACCTGGGGAAGGTGAGCTCTGTATTGAACAGAGCGTTGAACAAACCACCCAACCTGCGTGACCCTCTGCCTGCTGCGATATCTGGCGGCTGAGAACGGCAGCAGCGGGCACAGCGTGGGACCGAGGCCACCTCCTGTCCCTGAACACCCCGGGAGCTCCGATCGCAGCGTTGTACGCCGGAGATGTGTGTGGGTGTCCGTGCACATGCATGTGCATGTGTGACTTCCACCTTCAAAGTGAGCAGAAAAATGCAACAAATCAGATTACAACGGGCAGGTGTTGCCGTTGGTTCGGGTTCCAGCTGCGAAAGACGTGTGTTCGCTTCAAGTGCTTTGGGAAAAGCTGAATAATGGATGATCCCAGCAAAAGGAAACCATGAAAAAGAAACTAAATCTGGCCTTGAAGTAATCCTTGATTAATTATCAAGTATCAAATTGTTGCTTTTTTGCAAATAGTTTTTCCATAACAACACAAGCTTTAGCTAAAATCTGTCGGTATTCTTCCATAATTTATGTTCCCACTTCCAATGCCATATTCTGAACGGAAAACCAGATTTTGAGGTTTTTCTCTTCATCTTCTCAGCAGCTGGAAATGCACATGACTGCGCTGAGATGAATTCAACTGTTGTTGGTTGTTAGCGGCTGAAGTTCTGCTCCCGTGTTTTTTAAATAATAACAATTGTGATGCTTTAAAGATGCCCTCAGGCCCCTGAGCATAATTTATCTTTTCATCTGTGTTTACACAGCAGTTAGAAGAATGGGATCTATATTCTGATAAGGGCTTTTGGTCATTGCAATAATACTTATAAGTAATATGAGATGATTGGGAAGAAAAAGGGGAGCTTGTAGGAAAATATTTGGAATGCTGTCTCTTTTTTTTTTTTTTTTTTTCATTTCAAA
>NW_010154292.1:0-934 GCF_000699245.1 Pterocles gutturalis | reverse complement strand
TTCTTCCCTCCCAGACACGCTGCTAGATATTTAGGAATGCATCAGTCTACCATTTTCAAAATCTGGTCACCCACACCTGCAAACTTACGTCTTTATTTGATTTAGTAACTTTGTTGCAGTTTACACTAGTTGTTCAGCAAAAGCTCAGCATTTCACTTGTCCCTTTGCCCTAAATTGTGCCTGCAACAGACACTAAGTCAGGGTACACTGTAGTCAAGCAAAATGTTTTGCATTTGTAAAGTAACCTCAGGATTGTTTCGTTTGGCACTGCTGAGAGATACGAAGGGCACACTGCATAAGGGGGAGGGAGACTTTGACCTGAAGCTACTCGGCTACTTATCTCTGTGTAGGCATCGAAGTGTTACTAATGTATGTTTCTTGTTTCTCAGCAGTAAAAAAGTACATCCTGAAACGTTCCATATTCAAAATTACAACATGTATTTTGGAGGTGTGACTGCACTCTTTGCCTTGGAAGAAGCATGTAACTCCTGCATCTCCAGCCTGATAGCACATTAGCTCCTCTTCTGGAATGAGGTTATCGCAGGATGGAAGTTTGTGGAGTACTGCAACACTCACTCACTACCACAGTGCTCTCACATCTTTCAAAGTTATGCTGTGCTAATGTGAAAATTACTAGGCAAATTGGATTTTCAGGAAGACATCTGTAATTACTACATACAAGGCAAAGATACCTGCACTTATTTTGACTTTGAACCAACAAAGTATTTAATCACTTATTTATTTTTAAGCATAACATCAGAACAATGAATTTCAAGTGAAAAGATAAGGAAATACTTAACTGCTTTGATAGACCAGGGCTATGAATTGCACAATAAATTGGTGCAAAGGAAATAATCACCCCTTTCCATGTGATAATTCAAGTAAGGGCAAAAGTACTGGTTGAGGACTGGGGTCTTAGGGGGGAAAAAAAAAA
>NW_010154291.1:0-935 GCF_000699245.1 Pterocles gutturalis | reverse complement strand
GTCTCACTGGAATCACAGCCTTTTGTGTGAACACATCCACATCCAGGAGATTGTGACTTGATTCTGCAGGATGCTGGGCATGATTGAGAAGGTGGCTGGTACCCCATGGGGTTGGTTTAGTGCGTAGATTATAACTGGGCAGCAGTTGAGTCAGAACTGATGGAAAGATATCAGATCCCAAGATCTACAACTGCTTTCCTGACAAATTCCAAAGGCTTACAGAAACCTTGCAGTCCTTAAACCCAGTCTTGCTGTGATGTAAAGGCAGAAGCAGCATGAAACCAGGCTCTTTGAGCCAAAGCCTTAGAAATTGTGGTCTACGGAACAAAAGTACTCACGTCTTTGTATTCTATATGTACATCCCACCTAATGCTGACTGTCTAAAAGGCAGATATCACTACCCCAACGATTCATGACTCACTTTGTAGTCATCTATAGGGGTGTGAATCATCTCCTCCTAATATAGATGTTTAGATAGATTGCATGAATCACATTTATAGGAGTATTTTCCTCTCTCCGTTGACAACACTGCTTAGACAACTCTCTCAGATCAGGCTGCCAACATTGTGACTGCCTAAAGATACTGAACACAAATCCCACACTTTTGTTCCTTCCTTCCTTTAGCTCACAAAACACAGGAGTGTGGTCTGCAGGTAGAGTTTGAATGCAGAGAAGCAACTTTGCTTGCCTCCCCTGAAATGTCACTGTAGCACCCTCTGAAACTTTAGCCCTCCTAGTTTGAAAGATCTGTATCAGTCTTCTTAAGTTACTGGGCTCAGCGAAACTGGATTCACACATATGGTGTAAAAATGCCAGTAACTAAAACAGCACCAAAATTTATCCCTACTAGTTGTTGAAGTTTTTTGTTTGTTAACCATTCTTATTATATTTTATACTGGAAATATACCAAACCACAGGGGAAAAAAAAAAAAAAA
>NW_010154290.1:0-934 GCF_000699245.1 Pterocles gutturalis | reverse complement strand
TTTTTTTTTTTTACTACTTAAATCTAAGTAAGTGGACAAATGGAGTAAGACTCTACTGAGAGTACAGTGGTGTCATACTGTACCTGTGAGCTTGGTTTTCTTTTTTTATTTTGGTTATTAACTCAAGTGCTTCTGCTTGTATATCAGTGTCTTATTTGACAAGGGAGGATGAACAAAAGTGATGCTAACACTGTCCTGCTGGATGCTAAATAGACTTCAGATATAAACCAAACTGCCAAACCACATCCCCAGTCAAGCTAACAAGAACCATAACTGGGCAGATGGCTGTGGTGATCTTTCCTGGTCTGTATTTGCACCTCACAATTCAGTGTTTTGCTGTGCTGTCAGCAGGACTGTCTCCTTCGGGATGTTGTTTCACTAGCACTTCTTTGTGTCATTGTTATTGGAATAGGGGACTGACTGTCCACTTCTCTGTTCAATAACCGCTTAACCCAAGGCAACTCCAGCTGCAGTTTATTGCCTTAGTTAAACCTCTGGTATTCAGCAAGGGGAGTACATGGCTTTCTTCACTTACTTTTCACTGTTTCCACTGAAACTAGTTACTTGAAATAGAGGAAGAAACCCGCATTTTTTTCTTGGTGTATTAAATTTTAGGTAAGATTGATATCCTTCTGTAAAGTCAGAAATCGTGCTTCTGTTGGTACGAAGTCAACTTATATTGCATTTCTCCAAAATTAGTAAAAGAGATGTCAATTACATTGTTTTCCTTGAAACTAACTGCCCCGTAATCAGAACAGGTTAGACTACAATTTTTTTTTTAAATACTACTTGAAAATTTTTTTAAAAAGCAAAGCAAACACATTAATGGCAGTTTATCTTTAATATGCCATCCATCTTTCAGTGGAATTTTAAAAATGTTAGAAAATTTTTCCCTCTTAATGGTGGACCTGAATATCTGTCAGACTAAGTACAT
>NW_010154289.1:0-933 GCF_000699245.1 Pterocles gutturalis | reverse complement strand
AAAAAAAAGACAGAAAATTGGTATTTTGAGATTTACTTCTGCAAAAGCTATTCTGGCTACACCAGGGTCCTACCAAGCACATTGGCTGAGATGAACTGGCAGCATCTTTGCAGGTTCTAGCCAGCACCCATGCAGCTGTTGTTTCCTAGCAAACATCTGAGTAACTACCCTTGCTTTGTCTCATTAAAAAAAAAATTACAAGATACTGTTAGAAAAGTATGCTGAAACAGCAAGTTAATGAGATTACATACTGGAAATCACCTAAAAATAATTATTAACTGTTTACCAGAATCCTGTGAAATTTCCAGTAGATAATATTCAAATTCGAGTTGTCAGGAAAAAAAAAAACAGAACATACCAGCCTATATATGAACATATATGAATACATGCAGTGCACCAATTCAAGTTCTACGCTTGCTTTTTCTTCTGCATGGGAAAAGCCCCTGCTACACCTCTTTTTTTCAGCTTCCCCCACACCTCAGCCACTTCCAGACCAAAGTGCAGCATGACATTTGATACTCACGCTTTCGATCCGCGCTTTGCAAGCGTGTGGTAAAGTCCTTTTTAAAGCTGATGTGAATTACAGGTATGCAGATGGAAGTGCTAGAAGGGGTTCTAGTTTCAGTCTCTGAAATACCTTTGCGGCAGTAACCAGATGATTCAAAACTGTTTGTGCTCATTGCTGCTGCCATTTGAACACAGGATATCGTTTAGCTTTGCACTAAAGACATATTCCTCAGACTTTCAAGTGCTACATTTTCATAATTCAGAAATAAAAACAGGCTTCCAGCAATAATACTCTAGAAAAACAATGGAAGACTTGAGAATTTTTCCTGGTTTTAAATTAAGCTTTATCATTTGTAAGCCTCCAATAATTTCAAAAATTCTTACTTCAGCAGCTAGGCTTCCATTAGGCTTTTTTTTTTTTTTTTT
>NW_010154288.1:0-933 GCF_000699245.1 Pterocles gutturalis | reverse complement strand
CACCACCACCACTTTGGTCCTCATTATAATTACCAGCTATGTTCCCAGGCAGAAATGTCTTTCTTTATTCTTTTACTAGTATTCTTTTTCCTTATTGCTATCCCTTCATTTTTTCCACTTGCTGGCCATGAGGGCTTTCAAAGCCCTTACCAAATGTGATTTGCAGCCTGCCTTTGAAATGAGCTTTCTCTGTATTGCTGCTGGCAGAAATATTTAGTAGTGCTTACACCTTGGAAAACCGTACGTACAACACCACGGCATTACTACGGCTGATTTCTGTGGGTGCTTCATTATCACCCTTTAAGCAGCTTCAGTCTGGATGAGAGCTGGCTGCAAGGCACACAGTGAAAGCCAAGGACCCGCAGAATCAATTTCTTAAAGGAGTGAGCATCCAGGGAACTAAAAGCCGGAGGAAGGGGAAGGAGAGCCCTGTCCTCCTCACCCCATGCAGAGGTGGAAGCACTAAGGCTGGGTGGGGTTTCTGTCCCACTGCACGCCTGTTCCAACCCAGATGTAAATTTAGCCCTCGTGAGAACTGGCATCTGAACGGAACTCAAATCTAAGAGGAGGCATTGCTCCCACGCGGGAGCAGCCAAGTATGTGAGATATAATCGCAGGGTGATGGCAGGCTCTCAAGATTAGGTGGTCTCACTGGACTTCCAGTGAAGATAGCAGAATTGTTAGCAGATTTAGCTAGTTTCCACACTTCTAGCTGCGGAATCTGATAGCAGCAGCTCAGATCTGGGAAGGTCCCCAACACTAACATGTTTCCAGTTTTCTCTCTATCCTTTACGTACACACAAACACACTATCAATGGGCAGCATGATGATGCTACAAGATGACTGTAATGCTGAGAGTGCAAGACACTTGGCCCTATTGAGCACCCTCAGGAAATACATCACCCACAGTGCTGACTGTGCCCCATCCCATCC
>NW_010154287.1:0-933 GCF_000699245.1 Pterocles gutturalis | reverse complement strand
TTCTGCATTCTCCACTGGTATTGACCAGATGCTCAGCTGATGACATTTATTTTAGCACCAGCTGAATTAGTATTTATCATAGGACCACTGAAATCAATGAAGCCCTGACAATTTACACCACTTATTGATCTGCTTCCGGACCTTTAATGTTCATCATGGCTCATCTCACCTTCCAATTTCGCCTATCTTCTCACGCACATGAACACCCACTCACAGAAATTATTACAAGTATAACTACCTGATTTATGAGCACTATCAGACACTAAAATATGCTATAAAATATGCTTATAGTTATTTATATATAAGTCCAAAATTCAGAAAAAAAGAAAAGAGCCTTCTGCTTAAAAAAAAAAATAAATCTCCCTGGTAATTACACTGAGGCAAAGAAAAGCTTGGACCACAGCTTGCAGCCTTAACATGGTATAGTACGTTTTATGTTAAAAGCTTTTTAAAAAGGAACATTCAGTTCTGTCTGATCCTTAAATCTATATGTTGACCTATATGTCAAAGGCACAATGACACTTTCCAGCAGTTGTAAGCCTGCTCTGCTGTGCTCCATTCTGGAAGGGAAGAGACATACAACTGAGCCACACGCTCGCTCTAAATTCAGGACAGAAATAGCTGCATTTTCTCTGTCATCGGAATGTTCCGATGTGTCAGCAACACCAGGCAATTGGCATTTGGGAGCTTAGCTTTAGAATAGTGCCATTTTTAAAAATAATAAATGTGGAGTTCTTAAGTCTATAGGGTTAGGCATTTAGTACCCAGGCTTTCTGCTTTGCAGTTGTAAGAGCCAGTAGCATTTTTCAAACGGAAGCTGATAATGCTGGCAGCCAGGGGTAATAATACTAGAGCTCAATTAACACGGGGTTCCTGAAAGACTCTGTGAACTGATAACACTTGAACTGCATTATTTTAAAAAAAAAAAAAAAA
>NW_010154286.1:0-932 GCF_000699245.1 Pterocles gutturalis | reverse complement strand
AACCAATTTTACCCAGGCCCAGATGGACACTGAGCAGGCAGGCATGGGAGCTGTGCTGTGGTGAGCTGAGATGATGAGGCTTTCTGAGCGTCAGGGCAAAGCTGGAGAAGTGGGGAAACATTACAGGAACTTCAATTATTTCGGATGTGATGTTGTAATTAGTATTCATGTAATTAGTAAAAGCTCATGCCAGCAGAGCTGTGAGGTGCAATGAGGGGTGAGCAGTGACAGGAGTGACAGAGCTCCCCATGTGAAGACTTTGTGCTGCTGGGGCAGCTGGTTCTGCTTCTGGGCTCCTGCCACAAAGGGCACTGGGGGTTGCTCTTCCGGCACCCCACAGTGGTGCCACCACCCTGTAAAATGCTCCTGATTTGGCCATAGTGTAAGGGAAAGCACAGAAGCAGGTCTCCCAGGATGGGAGAAACAGTGAAAACACGTCTGCTCCAGGACCTCCGAACAAGAGACAAGTGGATAGGTAGTCCTGAAACACAGACTTTGGGAGAAAGCTTTCTGAGCTTGAACACTTTACTGCTGGTGTCACAGCATGTAGATCGTTTATGTTTTACTTGTTTACTGGAGGTAAGTTTATGAGAAGTGACACAGTGTGAACATGGGAGTGCAATAACAACAGTGAAGAAAAAGATGCAAAGGCAAATAGTTCAGGACAAATGTCATACTCTGGTATGAACCAAGCTCTGTTTTCTCCCTTGTCATCTTTCTGGTTTTTATTATTTAACAGGCTGAGGGCTATGCTCTGCTCTTAGTTGTAGCAGGAAAAAAAAATCACCAAACCAAGCGTGGGCTGAACTGAAGACAGACAATTTGCTCTGGATTCTCCATGCTGTGGTTAGACTCTAGGTTTGGGTATAATTCAGCAGAAGCTGGCTCTTGATATTCTGTCATTCAAAGCACTTTATTTCACACGCAAGACA
>NW_010154285.1:0-932 GCF_000699245.1 Pterocles gutturalis | reverse complement strand
TTTCTCTTGGCGAGGACAAGCTTGAGCTTGTGGTCTTTCGGACATAGGGGACGTGTCAAGCAGAGATGAAGGATGGAGCAACTTACTAAGAGGAGAGGAGTGCCAAAGCCACACACAACCCTCCCACACCTTCTCCTGAGTTTCCCCAGCCACCCCAGGCTTCCAGCCCAGTCCTGCTCTGGTTCTGCCAAAAACCAGGGAGAACTTGCTAAGGACGGAACCACCACCCTGCTCACAGTGCCCTGGGTCCAGGTCTCCATGGATCACCTTGGAGATGCCATTTTGCAGTGAAAGAAGAGCCTAGGTGTGGGGAAGGATGAGAGCAGCATTCTGGTGGATGGCTGACGGAGGAGGCTGCCTTCCCAGCACCATCTCGTGGCCGGCTGGGGAAGCAGGAAAGGAGGGGGAAAAGCATCTAACTCCAAGCCAGGAAGCAGAAAAGACCTTCAGAAGGGTCTTTTCTTCTCCTTTCTGTCTTTACCAGGAGGAGTCAGCAAGAAAGTCTTGCCATGAACCATTCATCCATACACACACCCCCAGCAGCTGCTTTTCAGAACGGTGAAGGCAGGATTGATGCCATGAGCATTGCTAAAGCAAAAACTCTAGCAAGCCACACTTACCTCTTCACTGGTCAGGAGAAGCAGATGCACAAGGAAAGGAAGGAAGACAAAGGGGAAAGGGGAGAAAAAGGCAGTTAGCATCCTAATTGGAAACACACAGAGGAATATTAACAAGCATAAAAAGTTGGCAAGTGAACAAAAGTTTTTAAATGCCAACAACATATTAGAGACAGAAAAATGGGGACTTACTCAGACATCTTGCTTTAGAGGGTGGTGAACCTGCAATGAAAACCAAGAAAGAAGGTTCACAATTATTCATGCTGCTGGTGACTTACTTGGGTTTAAAAACAAAGCAAGATTCCTCTAGAAAAA
>NW_010154284.1:0-932 GCF_000699245.1 Pterocles gutturalis | reverse complement strand
GGGCTGTCGACGTTAAACCACAACAACATAACACATGGGGGGGATGGAGTTTGTGCAGGTCCCGTACGCGGGTGCAGCATCTTCTGGCCGGGGAAAGGGCAGCACAGGATGGGCAGAGCAGGGGAGAGCTCCTCGACCTGTGAGCTGAGGTGGAGTGCTCCAACCTCTACACCGAGGTCATGTGGGGCCCTGGGTCTGCATCTGGAAGGGCTTCCAGGAGTGAATGGGGGCCAGTGAGAGGAGAACCAGACACCAGAGCTGCCTCAGCCCTGATGGCCTGTGTTGGGTTCACCTTCAGCAACACCTGTGCAGTCTGGAGTGTGAAAAAGAGTAATTTGCAAATTCATTGTGAAAAGAGCTCATTGTGAAACAATTCAGACCATTAACAAGCGAGCGGCTGAAGGCAGCCCAGACCCTGCAGACAGACACACAGGACACTGGGGACATCAACTCCTGCAGAGAGAGGGCAGACCCTTCACCATCCCCACCTCCCCATACCCAGCAGTTCCCCTTTCCCATCGCAGGTGTGCTCCTTTCACACCTCTGACACCATGTCCCAACGCAATGACCTCCGAGAGTTTAATCTGACATTTCTCTTCCCACCATGTTGCAAAGCCAGAGGAAGGAGTTTCCCAGTCCCAGGGCAGAGCTCTGCCACTCCTGGCTGGTGGGAGAAGTGTCTGACCGCACGTTCAGGACCTTTAAGGCAGAATCTGCTCCTATGGGCACTGAGGAACAACGACTCCGTGAAGCCTGGTCCAGAGGATGACAAATGAGATCAAAATACTAAGCACAAAAGGAGATGAGAGGGGTAAGGAGAGAAGCACAGGACGGGTCAGGTTGGAGGACACCTCCCGGGGTCTCTCATTGCAGCTCTCGCTCCCGGCAGGGTCAGCGATGGGATCAGACCAGGCTGCTCAGGGCTTCATCCA
>NW_010154283.1:0-932 GCF_000699245.1 Pterocles gutturalis | reverse complement strand
TTTTTTTTTTTTTTTGTCTTTTCCTTAAGATCAGGTTGCACTAGGAATAATGGTAACCCTAGCAGAAAGGTCATGGCACTCAAACTGCCAAAAAAAATCCAGTGGGTGTTTGTTGTAATTGCTGCTGTGAAACAAATTGGAACAACCGGAAAGAGATTACCTACACTAGCACTCGATTTTCATAAAGCTTTCATGATTTAAAGCCCCACTCTTCAATTATTTTTACTAATAAATTAAATTACCACATCCTACTAGCCAAATATCTCCAAATTGTTGAAGGGAACAATGAGTGGCATGCTTGAGGACAAAGCCAGAATGGCCATCGTACCTCGGGAGGAGATTTCAGGCGTTCCTGGCTTTCAGAGATCGCTGGAATATGCCTCTCTCTCACAGTGCCTCCCCCTGCCATGTCTGACAAGCAATTTAGTATCACCTAATGGCCCTTTTGTCAGAATTATACACGAAGCAGGCTCAACCTGCTGGAATGACGTTAGCAGGGCTGAATCCAGTACTGTCATGTCAGAGAAAGTACAGGGATCAGCCAGCCATCCCCATGCTGACCCTGGGGTCAGGCTCCAGTAAGGTGTGTAAGGCAGGGCTCACAAAAATGTGTATTTTTCCTGAAGGCTATCAGAAAGCCTCAGTATAATCATAAAAGTTGCTTGTGTCAATTAGCTACTGCTCTGGTGGCAATACCTCTTCTGATAGAAAGACATGGACATGAGCATGTTGACCCAGGGGCTGGCAGATTCCCTGGGGCCATCGGGGAGGATCTGGAAGCTGTTTTGTGGGATCTGAGTGTTCCTCACTGATCTCTGCTGTTTGTACTAGAGGTAGCCACTACACATTTCCTAAGTTATTTCAGTGGACTCCTGCATTTCATCATTAACCTCTGTTGGTGCTAATTGGGATTGTGATGACTATAAAATATA
>NW_010154282.1:0-932 GCF_000699245.1 Pterocles gutturalis | reverse complement strand
AGAGGCTCGTACGAGGTTCTGGTATGTGTGACAAACGGATGGGAAGGCTGGAAAAAAAATAATAAACAGCCAGTTGGTTTCTGGAAAACTTGAGAGCTTTCTGCCCTCCCCTGTGAGGGAGAGCTGTGCCCCCTGAACAGGGCGGCCTGACCTGTCCCAGCTCCGCCAGTTGCTGTGAGATAGTGGCGTTTCCTGGGGTCTCGCTGGGGTCTCGGAGCAGAGGGGGCTGCCTAGAGCAGGTGCCACCGTGCCCAGAGTGATCTAGGCAAGGCTCCCGCGGGGAGAGCAGCTTAGGGAACCGACCTGGAGGGGGACTGAGTGCCACAAGTGGAAGAATTTTTTTTTCTTTTGTTTTTTTCCTTATTGACTTTTGTGGTACAAGTTCAAGTTAATTTTTGTTTTACTGGGTGTGGCTGCTGAGGAGGAGGGGAAATAGCCTTTCAAGATGCATATTCCAGGCTCACATTTAATGATTTATCATGTATTATGGACACTTAATGATTGAAGAACCCTTGTGTAATTGTGTCTTGAGCATGTAACTAGAAATAACGCTGTTGCTCAGTCATTCGGGATATTTAGGGTTTTCATGACGTCCCTTGATTTTCTTGCAGTCTGATTATCTTCCATGCTGTCAGGCTGCAAGTCAGCTCTGAATCCGTTTGTACAGTGTATATGTATTGGAATAAAGGGTCTTAAATAGGTATGACTGAGCTAAAAATAGGTTTACTGAAAAGCAGTAGATTAGTCTGGATGGAACACAATTTCTACATTTGCTTTCTAATATTTAACCTAACTCTCGTATTGTCACATGGCATTAAGTTCTGGAGTGCATTCCTTGTTATGGCAATGCATACTGTATTATCAAGAACCATCTCATAGGTAAGTTTTGAATTGTGCTTGTGTGATGTGGTCTATCTCGATTTCAGTAAAGC
>NW_010154281.1:0-932 GCF_000699245.1 Pterocles gutturalis | reverse complement strand
CTGGCAGATAGGTGGGAACAGCATCATGAGAGGCATTCTGTCACACAGATGAAGTAACTCCTAACCTCCTTCTCCCTTGACAGATATATGGAGGAAGACAAGCAATAGTGTGGAGGGCTTTCTGGAAGGTTTTGTCTGAACCGAAGGAACCAGCTAGCCCAAGTCCTTCAAGCTTTGTACCTCTTGAACCAGACAAACACTTCTTTCAATTACCCTGCTACGATTCAACAATGATGGCTTTCAAAGATGCTTGAGCCACACATAGTGCATTCTGCTCTCATCACTTCTGTCACTAAATAATCACAAATTTTCAGAGATTATGCCAAAATCAGTAAACTTTTCCCAGACAGCTGATTAGACCAACATTAGGCCAACAGAGCATTTCATGCTGATTCAAGGGCTTGCAGTCACAATTCCCCTGTTCCTAATGCGTAAAATCTAAGTTGCCATGCATAAAAGAGGATTACTTATTTGACAAAGACTGTTGGTAGTGCAATACTGTCATGCATCCCAACTCTACTTCTTGCTGATTGATCATCGCCACGTTAGTCTGCTCATCCCATGTTCCAAGCACATTTCTATCTTACGTCCTCTCCCGTTCTTCATCTGCATGCTGCAAGTAGATAGTCCCACTCTGTTCCTTCACAGACTCCTCCAGAGGGGTCAACAAGTCTTCAAGCTCTTTCTGCTGTGACAGAATGAAGTCGAGTTCCTGGTCCAGTCTGAAAAGAGAAAGCATAAACTGCTCCACTCAGAGGATATATCCAGGTTATACCCATTCTAGATTTGCCATACCACAGCACAAGAAGATGCAGAAAAGGAACAAAATCATCTCCAGTGCTCATAGTTTCTTACCTCTTCTGATCAAGTTTCACTTTCTCTACTTCTCTGTGTAATGAAGTAATCTGGAAACAGAAGACACTTAATTAAAC
>NW_010154280.1:0-932 GCF_000699245.1 Pterocles gutturalis | reverse complement strand
GATTTGAATTCTCTTTAGCTGATGACACGCTCAGAGGTCTCAAGAATCCTCATCGTATAAGTTAAACCATCCTCTGCTTCAGGTGATTGTCAGTCCAACTATTTGGAATATAACGGCTGTTTCAATGTCTTGTGGGCTCTTCTGATCCTGATCCTTCAGTGTTTTCCCTAAAGGGGCCGTTTTAATGAAGGTTATACGACACTAAGTCATCTGTCTGAGAAGCCAGCAGCCGTGAGCGGTGTGCTCTGGATTCGTAGCCGTCCCACTTTATGAGGAGGAGGGAAATGTAGAAAGCTGTTGCCCTAAGGGTTGCTGCTATAGCTCCTTTACTTGTGGGATCTCTGGTGTAAAGCAGCACAGTGACACGTTGGATTTGAAGTTCTGCAAGACTGTTTGGGCAGCAATACTGTCCAGCAGCGTTTTGAGCTCGGGAAGGATTTCTGCATTTCTGTGCTTGTCCTGTTTAAAGCCCCTGACTGTTTTCTACTAAAAAGTGGGGAATGTTTGTGTGACAGACCCAAATTCTGCCCAAACCAGATCAGCTGGTTACACTCAGCTGATTTTGAGATAGCAAAGTTTGAAGTGTCACAGATCCTGATAGATTTCTATTTATATCAACTAATTTACTTATGAGTTTACTAATAAGTTACTATACTCCACATTTGTTCAGGCTGATCAAGCTTCATACATCAAATAAGCAGATTCCTGGCTCTTGTTGTCGACAGGTTTTGCTTCTTATGCTCATGCTATAGCACCACACACCCCTTTGGGCTTCCAAATGGTCAACATCTCCTGGCCAGCTTGTGTGGCCATGGAGCAACGACAAAGTGTGTACCCGAGCTTCAGCAGGGGAGCTGTGTATACTCTGAACCTCCCCCATTCCTTCTGCATTACGCATGGCCAAGGTGTTATGAGATCTGCAGGTTGCACGC
>NW_010154279.1:0-932 GCF_000699245.1 Pterocles gutturalis | reverse complement strand
GGAACAGAAGGGTATATTTCTTTGATGATAGGGGGCTTTTGGAAAGATAAATAGGGGAGAAGGAAGCAAGCTGTTCTTAGAGCACTCTGCTACCAGGTCTGTGCAGTTACCACCAGTGCCTAATGCAAGCAGTCACTCTGGAGATGTTTGCTGCCTTGTGCTCTCCAAGAAAACAAGAGTGAGCCAAGGAACAGCAGTCACGACACCTAGGAAATGCTTGAGTAGCAAACGGTGCAGGATCAAAAAGGTTTTTCTGTTCCTCACTCTCTCTACATTCTAAGCTGCTCAGTGGGACAACTCTTTTGGCGGGCAGAAAACAGGACACTTGCTAATACTGGCAACAAGGTGTCCTGGAGCACAGGGTGACTAAAGCTGGGTGCCCCACTAGTGTCTGTCCTTCCTGGCTGCTCAGGATCCCTCGGGGTTTCTAATCTGGAGTACCACAGTGAGATTGGGCTGATCTCCACATGAAACAGGTTTTAGTGTCAAGGCAGCTTGTTATAAGGGAAAAAGAGATACAATAATCATCAGCAGGAGTCCTGACTCCTTGCCCTACTCTGGTGGAAGCTGGTGATGTTTGCTGTGGCTACAGGAGAGCTTTGGGCTGGCTGGCCCTAGGGGTCTGTCGGGATGTTGCTGTAGCCTTAGGCATGTGGCTACGAAGGAACGGGGAGAAAAGCTGTGATAGAATGAGTGAGAGGAAAGGGGCAGGAACAGGGATTGAATCCAGCACCGTATTCTGCAGGGGAAAATTAACATTTCTTTTAAGCCAGTGAGATAGCAGAGCCTGGCTGCACAGAGATAAGTCTGTACAGCAGCTGCCCAGTGGGATTTTACACGCTGACAGTGTTTAGCATGCTGCATTTAACAGTTTCATAGCCAACTTTTCTCGGTGACGGGACACAAGGTGAAAAAGCTACAACAAGAAGGTG
>NW_010154278.1:0-931 GCF_000699245.1 Pterocles gutturalis | reverse complement strand
AAAAAAAAAAAAAAGGCACTTATTCCATTCTCTAATCAATGTTTCATTCACCAATCTGGAAAGTGTGATTAGGACCGTGGACCCCGTACCAGCTGGAAATGTCCCACCAAGGCCAGGGTCGTATATGTTCCCAGTCTCTTCTTTCACCACAGTAGCACAGCTACATCTCAGACACTGGCCGTATGTTTACAAGTACCAATCAATATATTTGAGAACAACACGCCTGCTGGTAATTTTTTGCTTATACAATAACTTGCCACCAATGCTATGGCATACCCATGTGGATACCTTCTACCAAATTCAGTGCAACAACCTGTAACATCATTAGCTCACGTCTCTCTGTTTTCCATTAATGCCAGCTATGCTGAACTGTGTGGAAACATAGCAAATTATGGAAAATACATACTAAATTATACTAAATTGTTACACTATACTAGTATTGCACCTATAACCCTACCCAAAGGGTACACATTGGCTCTAGCTTAGTTGCTGCTCAGGCAGATTAGGCTGTAACTGTGACTGTACTAAGTCATGCACTCAGGCATAGCCATTTACCAAAGTGCCTACACTACAGTTGACTACAGTATTTGCTTTTAATGGGTCCCACTGTACCACGTTGGCAAAGGAGCAGAGTCAGTAAGAACCTGTTTGCACTAGACATGTCTGGTAACTCTCTGCTCAGCACAGACCTCCTGTTTTATTGCATATGCTTGGTAGTGAAGGATGTAGTCAGACAAAGCCTGATGAAACAGCTACCAGATAATCATCCTGCTGTATTCTCTGAGATGTCTTTGATTACTCTTTAATTCAGTGAAATTTTCGTGCAAAGACCTCCTGACTCCAAACGAGCACAAGTATGTCCATTCCAGTTCTTAAGAACATAAAAGACTCTGCTACCATCTGTAGACGCCCTTCTGTTACCCAGCCCTCT
>NW_010154277.1:0-931 GCF_000699245.1 Pterocles gutturalis | reverse complement strand
GGTCTTTTCCAACATAAATGAGTCTATGAAATATGTCCATAAAATGAATTGAATGCAGTACCCCCCTCCCCATGCTTCAGCAATCAAATTAGCCATCAAGACAGTTACCTCTGAAAACCACGTGTGAGTAATTCATCCCAACTAAATAACCAGGCTCAATACTAAACCATCCCCGATACCTTTATCTTCTCAAACCAAGAGATTAAACAGAGACATTTCTTTTTGAGATCTTTCAATACTGTTGGTCAATATAAAACATACTCCTCTCCCTCAAGCCTTGCAAAACCAGACAGAATAATCTGAGGAAAAGGGAAGTGGAACACACTTTCAGTTCGTATACAGTAGAAACATCCAGTAATTACTTTAACAGCCTCTCTGATTCAAATGCGATTTTCACTTAATGGGAAGATATTAGAGGCTAAGATTTTTCTAATACTATGAGCAGAAAAGAAAATTATCTTACCGCAGACTCATCTGAAAGCTAATTCTGCATCTATACTAAAGCTGAACATAATGCAACAGGGCAGTACATAATGGAGACTTCAATGTAAAGACGATAAGAGTTTGATCCTGCATAATTTCATAGTTACTTACATATAATAATGAGAAAACACTGAACTATAATTTTAAAAGGCGCTCTGTAAAAAAAACTTATGACTCAGATCTAGTTCCTCATGCATCTGCATGTATAGCTTACAGAAAATCAGATTCATAACCAAATGTTTATACTGGCATACTAGCAAACTGTTGGTCAATTACCTTTTGATTTGCATCTATTCCAAGAACACTCAAGAGGTTTTCTTGGCAATGAAATTTACTCCAGGGATGTCTTAAGCTGGGGGTATTGTCAAAGTCTCTAAGTGTTCTCCATATGTTTCCAGAATCAATGCTAGGAAAGAAAACACAGTCTGAGGTTATAAAGTGTACAAAG
>NW_010154276.1:0-931 GCF_000699245.1 Pterocles gutturalis | reverse complement strand
GGAGTTTTCTTGCCGATGATGTAATTTTCATTTCGTTAGTCGTATTTCATTAAATCTCTCCTCTCAGTGGGCAGCATAGGAAATGCTGAGCGGAATCTCGCTGTTGTGTAAACAAACAGTGGATATTTTATATGATTTAAATGTGTAGATAATTAGTTTTATTACATTCATTACCCCCTTTATGTGCTCTGTAACAAGTCGGCAATTAAAGTAACAAACTCATAAAGTCTTTATAGAGGCATTTAAGCTCGCACAGTATTTGCCAAGCGAAGTAGTTTAATTCAAAGCTAGTGGTTGAGCGCTCTTGCCCTTCGCGCTGGTTTATTATGTATTAAAAATGCTTTGAAGTCGTACATAATTACACCAACGACCGAGGTTTTATTTTTGGAGCATGCCGCTATGAGTTACTGGGTAGTAAAACAAAGCAGAAGATTCTGCCGCTGAGGATCAGCGTGATAGTTTTATGGCGAGGTCTGATAGTTTTATTGCGGTTCCATGTTGTACAATGTGTATTTGATAAAGAACGGCCTTTGGTGGCCCGTGGACACTTTTTGTGCACCGGCGAAATGAAAATAAATTTGGACATGGTTTTATTGCGAGGGTGAAAACAAATTGCGAGCTCTAAATGGTTCTCCCTTTATGGTCACCAGACAAGAGGAGAAAAGGGCTGCAAACATCTGTCTTCCGTCCCCCAAATCTAAAGGGCACCAAAGAATGATGTGAATCTAAGTGTTACTGCAGCGCGGATTTGTCTTTATTTACCCGCGCTCTCATGAATATGAATACGCTTTCGGGGCACGAAGGTGCCTCGCCCCCTCTCAAACAACACAGGGCGTTTAAAAACAAAAAGTTTACGAGTGCGTTTCCTCCGGGGGACACCTTTTGTGCCGCGTTTCTCTCCCCGGAGAGGCGCGGCGCTGCCCCCCGCACC
>NW_010154275.1:0-929 GCF_000699245.1 Pterocles gutturalis | reverse complement strand
GAATTCTCCTTCTTTCTCCTTGCTTCTTGAAGAGAACCAATGCCCCAGTGCTGGTCAGTGGAAGAGACGAGGTTCCGGCTCCTTGGTTTGAGGGTGGAACCTCACTTTGGAATGCAGAAATGTCCCTGGGCAATGACACTGGCAGTGCCTTCTATACACACCATGAAATCACATCTTTGAGTTTGCTACATTTCTTCCTCCTTTCACTCTCTGAGCCATTGGCTGCTGTTTTCAGACTACAGCCAGCCAAGATACTGTGGCCATATTAGCCTCCGGCTTTTCATTTTTTCAACACTTGGCACATCACAAACACTGCTAATGCTTCTCAAGGGCAAGAGCTTCTTCCTTCTCTCAGGGGGCAAACCAAAGTGACGTGGCCAAGTCCAGAAAACTTCAGCATGAGAATTATGCTTCCGGCAGAGTACAAATCACCTGGTCAGCTTTTATTTAGTTGCGTACATGACTTCCCATAGCAGGTGGTGATAGGAGACTTCCAGCTGCTTCTGATGTTGGCTTATCTTCAGCTCTTCTTTCTCACCAGCACTGCACGTCAGGCAGAGAGAGGAACAGGAACTTTGCCTTACAAGGGGAACTTCAGCTAATTTTAAAATATGAACTGTTTCACACTTTGAGTGCTCCTGTTTTACAAACAGGAACCATACAAAACCTCCCCGTTCTTGGTGCACCGCAACATACCTACACACAAAACAAGGCTGATATTGAAACATACCTAGAAAATGCACTTCCTCTCTTAAAGAGCAAAGAAAACACATAGTACATCAGACAGAAATCCTTGGTTTGAAGCACACAAGTATCTGTTGCTATTTAACGAGCAGAAGGGCTTTAGGAGATGGGAGGCAGTCGTCAATACGGGGGGAAAGGGAGATAAAAACAAACAGAAGATCAAACACTGAAATTTGTAAAGTGGC
>NW_010154274.1:0-930 GCF_000699245.1 Pterocles gutturalis | reverse complement strand
TACAAAAAAAGCAGGCATGTGACTAGCAGCAGCCATGCCGCAAGTGGCCAACTCTGTGATTTCCAAGTGAGTTTATGCTGATCACAGATTTACCGTGCCTTGGAGGAAGGACATGCCATGGCTGGGAGCATGCTTCAAAGCCTTTTAGCTCCAGCACACTGCCTGCAAACATAGTTGCAGCATTTCCACAGCAAGTTCCTATCTAGCAGCAGGTTAGTTAAACTTGTCCAGGCTCTATGCCATGCAGCTGAACCCTGCAGGTGCCAGCCTGGCGAGGTGTACAGCCAGCTCAGGCTGCCCCACACCGAGTTCCCAGAACGGGAAACACGGGGTACATGTTGCCAGTATTGATGTGAAGCTGTAACTCAGAAGCCCAGCTGGAAAGCAGCTGCAGAGCCATGCAAAGACTCCTTGCACCACTCCCCATCACCTGGGCTTCTGGAAACACTTTTTAGAAACTTGGTCTTAGCACACCGCAATATATTTGCACTTAATGCAGTGCCAGCGAGGTGAGGACATGGGGGAGGATTCTGCTGGACTTGGTGTGGTTCCAACTGGCCTCCCACATGAGATTCTGGTCCTCCTTACTACCACGTGCAAAGTCCCAAGTAGTCATAATATCTGAGCTTTTCCATCACACAGGATATCTCTGCCTATTGGTACCTCAGACAGCAGACATACACCCAAAAAAATCACGTGGGGGAGAAATCCATGTTACTGATATACTGCAGCTGTAATACAGGATACCCAGGCTCATCTAAATTTAGGCACTCTCCTACATAATAGCATGGTCCTTCTTCACACGGTACCCAGCCCATGCTCGCTTTCCACGTTGATCAGCCCCCAGTGCCACAGCTTTGCTATTTATATTATTCAGGTCACCTCTGGCACCATTACATGTTTATACTTTGCAGACATACCCCTCAAACA
>NW_010154273.1:0-929 GCF_000699245.1 Pterocles gutturalis | reverse complement strand
AAAAAAAAACAAAAACCTCAGCACAAGTCCCCAGGGTGCGTCCAAAGGGGCACTTCACTGAAGTCACTGTACAACGCACATCAGATGTGGCAATATCGACCACGTAAGACGTATTGTCCTGTTTTTTAGCTGTGTGAATCACATGATTCCAATCCTCCAGCACACAGAACGTAAACTTCCATTCCCAATTTCACTGACGACGCTGTTAAGAATAAACTAAGGTGAATGGGTTGAATGAAAAACAGTCAAAGCTCTTGGTACTGTGACATAAACCAGACCATATAATTTGAACAAGCTGTCCTTAGTATTAGAGGCAGAAGGAGGGGAGCAAAAAAGGGCATGGGTAATGGAAATTTGTTTACGCTATTAGATCTTGGTCTGAAACATAAGGAGTAGTCATTTGCCTTCTAAAATAAGAACTTCCTTTAAAAGTAAAAATGAGGATGTGCTAATCAAATGCTATTTTGTATAATTAATTTTTAAGAATAGCAGCTACCACAAGAATCTCTCCTAACTGTCCTTTAATTAGATTTCTAAACCAAATTCTCTGCAGCCATGATATTTCTTTTCTCAAAACCATCTTACAAAACCTTTTACTTAACTAAGAAAAACACAAGTTATCTGAGGCGTCAATTTCCTCTGGTAATTTTTTTATTTTTAAGTCTTTTCACATTGTCCAAGATTTATGGCCATCTGCCATGCCAACGCAACCTGCCAGGCATACCACAAGATTTCACAGGGACTTCCACAGAGCCACATTCACCAGGTCAGAGTTCAGCATCACACAGATTCGTATCGAATGACGTATTTACAAAAAAGATGCTAAGGATGTGAACCATGTAATGCCATAGCAATATGTCTCGCTGACGCTTCAAGCACCAATTTCTCTACTTCTCGGAACTCAAGTTCTTCCAAGAAAAAAAAAAAAA
>NW_010154272.1:0-928 GCF_000699245.1 Pterocles gutturalis | reverse complement strand
GTTTTATGGAGCTGGTTTGCAAGAGAGTGAAGACATGGTAACCTGGGCAACCAGACTCCCTGGTTTACTTTACAGTGCACACTGAGGCTTGCAGTGTCATCTTTTCACGTTTTACTGTCTGAACTAACTGGATCCAAGGTAGTTATATGTGACCACATCCCTCACTATAGGATGTTTATTATTCAGAGACAAAGGTGAAAATTATTTGCCAGTCACAGACAGAGGTGGTGGAGGCAAAGTCTTCGGAAAAGCATAACCACCCTGGAAAACAGGCGGGGTCTCCTCTTTTACTTGTAGAGGTTACATATGGAAGACATGCTGAAGGGAGATTTGGCTCCTGGCCTATATGGAACTTTGTATGCAAAGGCTATAGGTAGCCCTAACGCCTCACCTGAAGTAGACAGAGAAGACAATTCTTCTCTCAGTTCTCCTTTGGGGTCTTTCTAAGTCAACAGCTATGCACTGTATGCCACAATGGATGCCGAGATAAATGCAGTGATCCGGTCATATGATAAAGAGTACTAGCAACAAATCATCTTTTGTTAAGAACTAAATTTATTAGAAAATTTGTCAGAATCACCTGTGCGAGATGAAAGTGAAAAGATCAGCAGTATTCTTTCAGTGCCTGTACACAAAGTTTCAGCAGTTGAAGATGCAAATATGCAATGAGATTCCCCTCACAGCACATTGTTGAAAATATGATTTACCATGTGTGTCTGTGTAAGCTTCTCAGCATCTCACTGGGCTGCTCAGCTTTAGTGTCCATCACTGGACTGCTCTGTAAGACAAAACCACTAGCTTCTTTGTCTTTTATAACCATATATAGAAAATGGTTGATTGTAGGAAAACAGGGCATAGAAAAAGAAAGTAGGACATAGAATTAGAAAGCAACCTTGGAGGAAGCAAGACCGGCCCGTGGACACCGCCT
>NW_010154271.1:0-929 GCF_000699245.1 Pterocles gutturalis | reverse complement strand
TTTGGCAGCTTCATTTAAAATATTAGTAGCTGGCATCAAAATTAGTGAAGCAATTTAGTCCCATTCAAATTGATGCAAGACCAATATGCAAATGGAAGGGAGAGAGCTTTAGAAATGTAGAACTATTACTATTTGAATACATATGTATTTAAATTTATATTTAAATAAGTATATCACAGAGACACCAGCCAATGCCAGTTGGTCCTCCTACGGTGTAGGCTGGCTTTGATCTCCATGTTCCACATATTTCTTTCCTTATTTCAGCAGAACTCTTGACTTTCTCTCTGACAAAGCACCATCTAAATGGCTGACTTCAGAGCAAAGTTTTTCTCTTCTTTTCCACATGCTGGTAATTGAATCGGAAAATAGTATTTTGACATTGTCCTATATTTGTGTAGGACACTATTTTTCCTTATCTCAGTATGCTGTGTTAAAGACAGAAGAGTAAAACTGTTTGATTGCTCATGCTGAATTCCTGGCAACAACCTGTCATACTGTAAAAAAGATTCTGCTTGGGTCAGTTTTCACTTAGCGTCTCTCCCATAAGCATATGAAGAAGACAGGGGTAAACATACACAGAATTGGGTTACGGCATAATGTTTTCTTCATGTTCTATGTCCAGTTTACAGGACCTGAAGATCTACTCTAAGGGCTTGGTGTTCTGCAGCAAGAAGCAGCAGCAAAGAAATAACTACCCGGGGCAGGCTGCATGCTAAATCGGTGGGGGATTCCTCAATTAGTATCTTTCCTGCATTACCTGCCCCTTGGAGGGATGTCTTTTCCCTGCAACGGCTGAAAATGAGCGAGGCATGCTTTCAGTGTTTCGAGTTTGATATCGCTGCACAGAAGGCTGATTCAGTCAAACAGACAAAACAAACTTTTCAGATACTGAAACACACACTTCATGAAGTATTGCATAGGACCCTAAC
>NW_010154270.1:0-928 GCF_000699245.1 Pterocles gutturalis | reverse complement strand
AGCCGTGTTGCCTTGGCTGCTCCAGGAGGAGTAACAGCAACATCTGATCTTCACCTCATTGTGCTCTGAATTATGAAGTCATGGAAGACTGTCAGAGAATGAGACACACATCCTTGCCATGTAATACTGCCTCCACAGCCATCCCAGTGGACACCATGGCACAGGAAAAGACTTGGGAAGAGGGGAAAAATGCCTTTCCCACCAGCAGCTGGATTCAGACACTACCTGTGATTCAGCTTTCTCTTGTGGTTCTGGTGGAGTAGCCCTGGATAAGACAGTGCACAGGGGACTTGAAGCCGTTTGTTCAGAAAATTTAACCAGGAACAATATGATCCATTGTTCTCTGCTTGCTTTATATTAAGGAAAATCAAAATCAGCTTGTAGCAGAGGTTAAGGAATAGACATCTTACTCATGCACATAGCTATTGTCAGCAGTTAACAAAATGTAACAGCCACATGGAGAATGGCAGAATAACTATGGAAATTTGCATCCTAGTCTCGTAGCAAAGGGAAGGATCTGTTTGTGGGATGTAGGTTACTTCTGCCACATTGAGATGCCATGCCACTTCGCCTTCCCAGGCTAAACCTATCTCCAGGAAGAAAGCCAAGCTCAGGAGTTTCAAAATCTTCAGATGGGGAATCATACATTACAGGAGACAAAGCTTGTACCAGTAGATGACCAAAACTCATTTACTGTCAGCCGACATCCCAACTGTAGTGCCGCAGTCATGTTAAGATAGTTTTCCGCACATATTTAGCTCTCCTCATATACTTTAGCATATCTTGAAGAGAAAACAAATCATAAATATGTTCTAACAAATCTGCCAGAAAGGCCACTAAAAGTACAAGACTGAGGAGAAAAAACAGGAGGACTTGCTGGCACTCGAACAGTGGAGTTTGGGTGTGGGGCAGGGGAGCTCTTCCAGGC
>NW_010154269.1:0-925 GCF_000699245.1 Pterocles gutturalis | reverse complement strand
CTGCATTTAAAGAACAGACACTTGCATAACCTCAAGAAATGACACAACATACACAATGTCCTGGCACACACAACTGACTTTACCATTTCTGGGGATCTGCAGCCTTTTATTTTCGCCCCCAATAACAAAGGAATGGAATTATTACCTCGTGTTAGTTTGCTTGTTTCGTTTCTCAGTGCCTTATCCTGAACTACAACAGCTTTCCTTGTGAGATGCCGAGTCACGCTTATTGAGAGATTACCTGTTCGAAACAGCTGCGGCTTGTCTTAGCCACAGCGTAGCCATGCTGAGCATTTCCAGGACAGAAGCTTTCCAACACGGAGGAACTTCAGAGAACCGTTTCAGGCTATCTATTCTGTGTCTGACACCTTAGTCAAGCAAAACATCTCCTTCCTTCTCTTCCCACTGTAGCTTTCTACTCAGCTTTGACTTGGGTATTTCACTGAAGTTGTCTTGGTATTTTTCCAATTCAGCCTGCCAAAGAAATTGTGTTGATTTGAATGGTGTATTGTGTGTCAGCTTTCTCCCCTTTCCTGTTTGATATGATGCTGTACTTGCTGCCCTCCAGTGGCAACTACTGCTGCTGACACCCGAGCGGAACCAGTGTTTAATCTGTGAATTTGTTCCTTGAATACGTGTTTCACAGAGTAACACCCCGTCATCCACGTAATGATGTATATATACTTCTGGATAATGTTGCCATATTGGCTGGATGGCTCTAGCAACATAAGTCTGACACATAGTCGGCGAGTTCTTCGTGCCTTGTGGCAACACAGTCCAATGATATCTGTCCATGGGTGCCTCTCGATTAGCTTTTGGTATCAAGAAAGCAAAACGGGGGGCAAAGGAATAGTAAAAAAACAATCTTTCAAATCCATGATCACAATATCCCAATTTCAAGGTATCATTGTAGGTGAAGGTAATC
>NW_010154268.1:0-927 GCF_000699245.1 Pterocles gutturalis | reverse complement strand
ATCAACCTGCTGACACGCTGCTTTTCCCACAACCCAAAGCTGGTCCAGCTCGCGCCGTCACACTCGGACATCTCGGTCCCCTAGAGCCTCCCCTGGGATGAGGGATCGGACGCAGGAGGAGAGGGGTGGCTGTGTCCCCGGGAAAGGGGGAACCGGGTGAGCCGCAGAGGCAGCCCTTCTCCCAGCTGAAGGGAAACAGCTGCTCTTAACGGGAGGATGGTCAGACAAAGAGCAAGATTTAAATTCGTATAATGTTGCTGTTTATAACATGAATACTTTAGACATCTGTTTAAAGTCTAGTGTTCTAAATTAATGGGAGCCTTCCCAAGACAGGGCTTATAAAGCTTGATCTGTTACACGAGTACTGCAGATTGTAAAGATATGTCTTGATCAGCCATCGCTTCTGTCTTTACTGTTGGAGTCGGTAGCAAAACTCAAAAAAATGTGTAGATGGGAAATGGTGACATCACCAATGAAAAAATAGATGGGTTAAAGACGTGTGTATTATCAATACTCCTTTTCATTCTGTACCCTTAAAAAGTCCTTGTAGTGTGTGTGTAGGAACAGAACAAGAGCAAATTTGCTGTCATTGGCTCGTATCTAAACGTTCCATTTTATATTAAACAGTAACAGAGTTGCAGCATATCCCATGTTGTATTTTCTATTTCTCTTGCAGGATCCATTTTAAATGTATTTTTACACCGTCTCTTCTGGATTCGTCTACATTATTTTTTGGGAACAGAGGCTTGCACACATACTCTATTATTATTTGTTGTGCTGGTTTATTTCACATTGTGGTTCTTGGGGGGGTGGGATTTAATTTTAATTTTAATTAGTGGGAAATTTAGAACAGGACCATTTAATAAATCCATTCTCTGAACTTAAGTCTGGAAGTCAGAATGGAGTAGCTTTAATTTTTTTTTTTTT
>NW_010154267.1:0-928 GCF_000699245.1 Pterocles gutturalis | reverse complement strand
TCTCTTCCAACCAAAACCATTCTGTGATTTTGTGTTGCCTGAGGAGTATGTAACAAGTCCTGGTGATCCCCTCTTCTCTGCTTTTGCAGCTGAAGCACTTACCAGAAACGGCATCTCTCACAAGGTGGATGATTCCTCTGGATCCATCGGCCGGCGCTACGCCAGGACTGACGAGATTGGCGTGGCCTTCGGGATCACGATCGACTTTGACACCGTTAACCGGACACCTCACACCGCCACCCTGAGAGACCGCGACTCGATGCGCCAGATCCGAGCCGAGGTAAAGGGCAGGCAGGCGGGTTTGGCTGCTGACAGAGCCAAGTCTGTTTCTTCTGGGCTAGGGGAGAGCATTAGCTGCTGTTTCTGATCCAGGCTTGACTCTGTTCTATGCGGGAGCTGCCTCCAGCTCTCATAGGCAATGTAGCTATTCTGAGAAATCCCCAGGGAAGAGATACTGGTCAAACAGAAGATGTTGCCCCAGCTTCTAAAGTGAGGAGAAGCTTTTGTTTTCCTGGGATGCAGAGGTGTTGATCTTACTTGAAAGCCATGCCTCGTGCTGATTGCACTGCTCTTTAGAGTGCCTCTTGCCGAATGAAGGCTGCTGAGTAAATGCATTTCCTGGGTTGTGTCAGGCTTTCAAAGGCAGGGGCTCCTCTGAATCCACAGGCACGAAAAAGGCAGAACTTTGCCTACTACTGCTGGCTGGCAGAGCACAGCACAAGTGTGACTCCTCAAAGCTTGCTTCTTGCTGATTTTGCCAGTGCAGCACCAGAGAACCATTGCCCAAAATGCACACCTGCTGGTATGGCCGGAATACAAAAACTGGAAAAACAATAGCATAGTGGTCTCATCACCTGTGAGCAAAACCTGCGCAGAGCTGTGGACATGCAGTCTCCGCACCTCTGTCGTGCCCTTCTCTCCCTGGCCC
>NW_010154266.1:0-927 GCF_000699245.1 Pterocles gutturalis | reverse complement strand
AGTGACCCTTCCCACCTCCCCCAGACCACGATTCTGTGCAAAATCCCCTTTCAGCTACAGGGCAGAGGTTAGTTTTCTCTTGCAGCCTGGTTGCATTCATAGGGGTTACACATGGGCTACAGCCCCAACTCCTTCTCCTGTCTGCTCCAAGTGGCACATAACAGTGCTAAATGCTCACCTGCCGTGCCAGGCTCTTCATTATATTTTGAACGACCACATTTAGCTGAAACTGAATTGTATTCAAACATGGTTTTGTTTCCAATGGAAACAAATGAAATGTGTCTGCCACTATCCAGTTTGCCAGTCTCTAACATGAGATCACAAAAATAAAAACCTTATTGTAGAAATGAATATTTGGCTAACTAATAATTTTCTTACAGTGCATTTTGTTGGACTCTTGGAAGTCCTCATCATCTTTGTCAATTTTATTAGGATCTAGTGTAAACATCAAAATATTGTCGTCCAAGTACCAGCTCAGGTTCTCATCAAACACTGTGGCGAGTAGAAAAAACTCCATGTTCACTTTTTTCTGTTGAGAAGAAATAGCACAAAGGAAAACAGAAATAATAACAGAAATAATAACAGAAAATATCAGGAAAAAAATTCTGTGCACATAACAATTTCTGAGTATAAGTCACAAAGTAGGACAGATGTATCCACTGATACTTCATTCTGATAATCTCAAAGATCTCTAATTGCTGTATCTCATGACTAGATATCTGCTGCTAATGCTCATTCTACCAGCAGGAACCACCTCTGGAAATGAATGTGTGTTTTGGTCTCTGAAGTCTCTACCTTCTTCCAGTCATTCTCATCCTAGTCGAGATCCAAATGCCGGTCCTTGCTCACTGTGATGGTGCTTTCACAGTCTGTCTATCTGGAGCCAGACTGAGTTTCCCCTTTTTTTTTTTTTTAGAAAAAAAAAGA
>NW_010154265.1:0-927 GCF_000699245.1 Pterocles gutturalis | reverse complement strand
CCCCTTGTTGGCCATAGGAGCTGCGATCTAAGCCAAAGGCTCAGAACTAACAACAGGCCCAGCCTCCCTTTAGTCTAAAGGCCATGTGCTTACTGTTGTACCCCCTGCAAACTGCCTTATCTGTACTAATGAAGGGCCTTGGTTGTAAGCTTGTGTTTGGCTTCGGTGTCCCTTGAACAGTGGCCATGCCCTTAGCAGCACAGCTGAGCTCTTAGGAGTGCTTGGGCCGGCCTTCCCACACGCTGTTCAAGCAGTGGGATGGTCACCGACCACTTTGTTACTCCCAAGGCAGGAAGAGCCTCGCTCAGGGAGCCTCTTCACAGGAGGCTGGACACCCAGATGTGGACTTTGCAGCACCCCCAGTTGGCCATGGCCCATCAACTAGGGCTCATTAAGGGCCCATTCATTAGTGAGGGCCTTTGTTTTGCCTGCAGGAAATTTGCCTGTCAGGCTGGAGATGTTCTTGACAGCTTCCCTCTTTTCCTGGGAATCCCATTGGAGGAGGTCCTCAGCCAGATGATCCTGCTGCAAGAAACCTTCCCTTAGCCCATGGACCCTCACCAGTCCGTGCGCCCGGCCAGGTCAGGCTGCCGTCACTGCCTCCTGCGCCGGGCGTCAGTCAGGTTGGTGTCGCTGCCTGTTGCAGGCCGTGGCCATGGGCTCTGCCAGGCCCTGTGGGCCTCACTTCAGGTCCGAGGAGCCCCGTGCCTGGCTCCTGCCTGCCGGCACTGTGGGCGTCCACGGCTGCGCCCGGCCTGGAGCTCAGGCAGTGCTGTGCCTCGTGGGGTTTGCTGTTGGTACCGTTTGGACACTCGTGTGACAGCTCAGTCCCTCTTTATTTGGGGAAGTGTCTGAGCTGTCGGTGGGGGTTCTCTCCGCGCACCCCCAAGCCCCACTGGGATGGTGTTGGCGGGGGTGGGGGTGGGG
>NW_010154264.1:0-927 GCF_000699245.1 Pterocles gutturalis | reverse complement strand
GGCCAAAGTTTCTGTAATTGAGGTTAAATAAAGTTACACTTCTAAATAAAGCAGTCTCACGCTTCTGAAAGGGGACCTGGTTCTCAGAGTAAATCAGTGTGACCAGCACGTTTGTATGGATCACCCCTCGCTCATCTCATATGGAAGTCAGGTCCCTTCCCTTGGTTGTAGGAAATAGTGGGTACCATGGTAAAGAAAAAATGCCATTTATAGAATTAGGAATAGAAGAGGTTCAGTCATTCCCAGCAAAGATATTTCTCTTTGATCCAGGTGGACTCTACATGGGTGAAAGGTGCATGAATTTTTTTGAGTTTGGTGGGGTTTTTAAAATTTTATTAGGACTTTATGACACTTGTTTTTAAAAGCCTCAAATGTTTTAACTTGTTAAATTGTTTCACTTTGTGCTTTTTTATATCAGGTCCCAGGGTGAGGAACAAGAAATATTGTGCAAATAAGGGCTGGTCCATGGTGAGGATGAGAACTGTTTGAAGCTCTTTGTTTTTCTTAGTTCTACTTTAACTCAGACTACCGAGAAACTCTGTGGCATAAGATGTCTCTGTTAAAATTCATTACTTCTTTCCCTTTATTTAAAGAAGGAGAACTAAAAGTCTGAGTCAGAGACTGCTGATGAGTTATATGGGAAGGTCAGAATTGCTAGCAGCTGTAAAGAACAAAACTGCTTTAGAACTTCATCCCTTTCTGGTGATAAATAAAGAACACGATCTCAATTATTTTTCTCTTTCATGGACCTGTTTCAAGTGAAGGTTTTTCGTTACACACGGTTTCTTCTCTGAAACAAGTACATTGGTAATAAAAAATAATCCTTCCTTTGGGTTAGCTTTAATCCGTGAATTCCAACAACCCAGCAATCAAGGCTTCTTTCTTCATCCACAGGCTTACGGTTTATACTGCACAAAGGGTTGTACA
>NW_010154263.1:0-925 GCF_000699245.1 Pterocles gutturalis | reverse complement strand
GAACTCTGTCTCAGCTGAACCCAGGACATTGATTAAGCAGGATACTAAAAGAATTAATCATTAAGGCTCCGAAAATAACCTTGTGTGTGATTGACAGGAGGGTAGAAACTTCACTGTCTGGTGTCTGTCAGTATTGGGGGTCAAAGGGACCCTGTTAGCAGGGCTCAGTCACTGACCAACCAAGTGCAGCCTGAACATGTTTTAATTTTAGGCTCTTGAGACTGTATATTAATCCATGGTTGCAGTTAACAGAAACTGGATCAAACGCATCTCTGTGTACAATCTGGTCTCCTCAGACTCTGGTTAAAGTACAGCTCCTGGTTTAAAGTCTGTTCACTTCAGCCCATCGCTCGCTTTGTGCATATCTGGTGTCTCTGTGCAGATATTCAGGAAACAGGAGCTGATGGTGAAAGCACATTTTAGAAGCGTACGTTTTTCTTGTAACCAGTTGACGGTTCATACAGCTGAACAAGTAAAGCATGGTTTGAACGTGATGCTCTGTTTTTATTGTAAGTAGTAATAATTCTGTGGGAAAAAACTTTTCTGCCTAATACTTGTTCTATCCGCCTAAATCTTGCAGACTCTGCTAGTTTATTATTGCTCAGGATACAGATAGTTCCCCGTAGTGAAATATACTGTGAAAGCACTCCGCATTTTAGAATCTTGTGAAATCCTGAAGCTGACTAGCCTGAACAGAATTCTGTAATTCTAGGGAGAGTGTAAAAGCAAGCGGTGCTTCCTCTGTCAGTCCTTTATCTGGCACGGCTGCCTTCATCTGCTGTGCAACTACAGTGTGCAAATAGCTTCATAGAAACAATAGTTAAATCCTGCTTAGGGTACAAAGATAAACAGGCACCAAAAGCTTTCAGAAGTGCAGAAAAAGGTTGTTTGGTGCTATGAAGATCATAGAATCATAGAATGGTTT
>NW_010154262.1:0-924 GCF_000699245.1 Pterocles gutturalis | reverse complement strand
AAAAAACAGGACAAGGTAGCTAAAAACCACGATAGTTGAAAGCTGGTATACAGAGATTAAATAGCGTCCTGTGTAAGCAAGCTCAGTTCTCTCAGTGGAAATTGTGTGAGCTGATACCTTGTCAGAATTTGGTCCATCATAGCAAGGATCAAAAAGATCATAGTCCCACTTTATGTAGGATAAATCCCCGTTCCCAGTTTTTCTAAAAGATGTGGACGTGCATCTGAAAGTGTAATCTGTCACTGTTCCAAGTACATTTACATAGTGTTATCTCAGCTGAACTAACAAAGAGCGTTCAAGTGTGATCGACATTTAGGTCCAAATTTGCAAAGGACAGGGCCCAGATCCATCATCATTAGTGCAATTATATGCTCGATTTGCATATACAGTTCCTGCAGTTATATATGCAAACTATGTATGTGATCTCAAAACTGCCGTTTAATACGTAATTCTCAACATGCATTTATGACTGCATGTGACGTGTGTGAACTAGTTACGCAGTTGTGCACAGTCACAAAGTGGTGCTTGTAGGAATGTGGCTCTCATATAATAGGCAACATACACATTTTGACTACATGTAATTGCTCAGTATAAATTTTCTTTGGAATAGTTCAAAATAGTATGGGTGAAATCAGCTGAAGTTCATACGCTTCATTCTTTCCACATTGATATGTTCTTTGTAAAAATTCTAGATGAACTCATCAGGTAGTCTTTAATGTTACGAGTGAGAACAGAATATGCAGAGTTGGACAGGCTGAGATCCAACCATTTATGGGTGCCAGAGTCCTCCAAAAATGCTCGTAAGACACAGTTCTGCAATTCCAGTCATTATCAGTTGTCCGTTATGTACCAGTGTCAGTTATGTTATCTGTGAAATGCAGAGCACAGGCTGATATTTTTGATGTTACAAAGATATCTATGTAA
>NW_010154261.1:0-924 GCF_000699245.1 Pterocles gutturalis | reverse complement strand
AAGGTGCTAGAGAGCTTTACACACTTTGTGCACAGCCCTACATGATTATTTTTTGACATTTTAACAGATAGCCTGTTCATCATATGTTTCTTATGTTTGCTAAGTCTGTACAAATTCTATAAACACTATTTTTAGTGCCGGCTTTTACTATTAACCTATCTGCACTACCGTCAACAGCAGTATACTGCAACACTTGTAAAGACTGTACAAAGGAATGGCTACTATGCATGTTGCCACTTGTTGAGCAATAACTTGCTCTTTCAGTTTAAAAACAATTCTGACACAGTTTGGAGCAAATTCAAAATGTGTAATTTAAATGGCATATCCAGTTCTCTGCATTTTTTTTCCTCTACAACCACTGACATTGTGAAATATGCTTACACTAATATTGCCTAAAAAGAATTAACTTGCAAAGCTTTTATGATAAGTTTTTGGCTAGAAATCATAAATGCAAGTTTGTATTTATTGTAACAGGAAAATATATCTTTCTGCATTACAGTAGAAAAGACGTCACGTTAGAGTTCTTCAGCTGAGGTATTTTGTCCTTCAGTGATTTATAACAATAGCTGACTGTATCTCTGTTTAACAGTCAGCAAGGAATTTTAGTTTTACTGAACTTTACTGAACTTCCCCACAGTGTTCGGACGGGGAATACTTTCTGTTCTGTGAAGTTAGACAATAGTACTGGTTCATAGTATCTAGGCAAGGATTAGGGGAAAAAGAAAGGCAAGAATTACCTTTCTAGGTAAGGCTGTTAATTAACTTGGAATGAAAAATCTTTGTTCCTTTCTCTACTCCACAGAGACTGATCTACCTAGCATGTCTCTAAGTGGAAATTCCCTGCAAACTCACTAATGTTACTGTAACTTACATTTATCTTTTCCTTTCATTTATTATCCATCAGTATTGTTCTGGGTTTTTTTT
>NW_010154260.1:0-924 GCF_000699245.1 Pterocles gutturalis | reverse complement strand
ATTCTGTGATTCTGTGAAATACAAAAATACAGGGCATGATCTCAACTTCTGCATGTCTTCTATATTTATTTTACCTCTTCAGAAAACTGAGTTAAGGTGTCATCTGTCCCCTCTTTGCAAAAGATTCAGGCAAAATTGAGGTTTCTAAAATTTGGGAGACATAAGGCTGATGACTCGTTGCAGCAGGTCATCTGCCTCTTTCAGCTTGGCTGTGCACAAGGATCTGGCTCCGTTCTTCAAGTTCAGAAGTATGCTGGTAGTCAAAACAGATCTCAACAAACAGAAACTTTACAGCTTGTGTCCATGAAGTTAAATTTTCATATCTTCCGAAAAATGGTGGCTGGATCACATCTGCTCACTGGGAAGGATCCCACTGCTAATCCCAGCTATGACTAGAAATTATCTGGAGGACACCAGTTGCCCCAGGCCCACATTGTGCTAAGGATCACGTTAACACTCTAATGGGAAACAATCATGGGACAATGCCTGTGTCCTGGTAGTTTCACAATCTACTAGTATAAGTCACAGCCGTATGAAAAAATAAATGTCCCAGCTTCCAAGTTAGAGAATCACAGGATGGATACATCTCTGAACTGAAATATCTCCAGAGAAAGAGACTGAAGGAAACCCATTCAGATACTCTTCAGGGAGTTAAAATGGAAGATGCAGATTTAAATTCCTCCAGACTACCTTCAGACTAAGAAATGCACTGGTCTGAGTCCTCTTATGTCCTTGTAGAATGCTCTAACAAGGGAATAGTAGAATGAGAATGAATCTTTTGCTATGTTTTCAATGTAACCATTCTTTGACATGTTTTTTTTTTATACAGTTCTGAACATAAATGAACAGGTGCACAGATAAATAAATAAATAACTGCGTACATAAATAAATAGAGTAGAACATTTTGTCCAAATGGAACAAGTT
>NW_010154259.1:0-923 GCF_000699245.1 Pterocles gutturalis | reverse complement strand
AAAAGCAAGGCTGATGTGTAATGTTGGGATTTTTTTTCACACCTTCTGGTTCCTACTGTAGTGCTCTCGATCGTATAAATCCTGATTCCAAATTCCCAGACTTAATTTGTGATTCCCTGCTTTTATGGAGTTGTAGGTATATGTTGCTTGGTGAAGAACATGGTGACTGCTTTTCAACAGAGCTATATCTTTTTAGGAATCGCTAATGTTCCAGTTGTTGTATTATAGGCAGGCACACTTACATTTTACTTTAAAAAAAAAAATTACAAGTCCTTTATTGTACAGTGTGTTTTCTACTTCAAAGCTATTAAATTGATTGCAAAGCAAAATAAGACTGAATACATCAAAGGCTTCTCAACTTCTTTTGTTAAGTATACTTATCAAACCCTGGTTCTCTCCATGTTGTTAAAGCAGTCACTGGGAAGAAAGGTATGATTTCTCATAATCCAATTCTTTCATCAGTGGTTCTCACTGTGTTTTTCCTCTACTTTTATTGTGTTTGGGGCTAACATGTTCTCACTAAAGCTAAGCAATAATCTTTGATATTCCATTTAGTTCATAGTTGAAAATGACTTTTTTTTTTGTCAGACTTTTTGAACACCACTCTTAATCTCACACATAAATGAGGGGGGAGGAATTTTGAATCAAGAGCCAGCTTGGCTTTATTTCAGCGTTGTATGAACGTATGAGCTTCAGCGGTGACTGGATAATGAATAAGTGCGACACTGAGCCAGTCTTAAGAGCTGTAGCTTGTAGGACTAGTACTGGCCTTTGCACTTCTTGGGGGCTTGATCCAGGCCAGCAGCTAAGCACCCGCACAGCTGCTTCCTCACCAGCGTGGGGGAGAATCCACTGAGAAAATGCAAGGGGTAACCTGTGGGTTAAGGTTTCACGGGGAAGGGAAGGAAGAAAAAAAAAAAAAA
>NW_010154258.1:0-923 GCF_000699245.1 Pterocles gutturalis | reverse complement strand
TTTTTTTTTTGTTTTGTTTTGTTTTGGCAGATGTTTTAGCAAACTTTTTGCAACTAATTCCAAGCTAGCAGGCAAGGGAAGTACAGGACTAGGGACCAGCTCTGAGACATGAACTAATAACTACAAAAATAATCACAAACAGCAACTTCAAACTTCAGTCTATGACTGAAAAAGGGCTACAGAGCAGGAAATTAAGACATCGGGGTCTAAAAAACCTTGCACCTTACCTGCTGTACAATTCTCTGTTCCATCACGTCCGATACCACTTGTACATGTATTGTACCTGCCACAACAGTTGCAGAGTGACACCAAAAATGAGGATCTCTGTAGGATATGACTCCCTCTATTTTTTGAATCTGTAAAGAAATTACATTAGCAACAATTAATTTAAGAACACATTTTAAACTGATGTATGCACATAGATATTGTTGGCAAACATTTCACAAGGAAACAAAGCTGTATAGCAAAGCCACTTTCCAGCTAAGTTGTATTAAGAAATACATATTATTGAAAGGTCACCTTGCTACTACTGTCAAAGACTAGAAGCTAAAAGTCTAAAAGCTAAATGAAAAATCCAGCAGAATGCAATGCTGAATAGGATAAGAAAAAAACTAATTTAATGTAGAGATCACAATAACATCAATGGACAGACCAAACTGAAAGCTGGCTGGGCATCTGACAATTTCTAGGGCTAAGCAGCTATTTAGTTATCGTAGCTGGACTTACTTCAGAGACATAACATCTTCCCATAATTTGTCATTTTTTGAAATGGATGTTTGTACTAGGTCTAGCTGGGATGGATTGAACTTTTTTCAACACAGCTGGTAAGATACCGTGTTTTGAATTCCTGACTAAACTGGTTTCGGTAATACACCGATGTTTTGGCTATTGCCGAACAGTGCTTGGGCATTGTCAAGGCTTTC
>NW_010154257.1:0-922 GCF_000699245.1 Pterocles gutturalis | reverse complement strand
CCTTGGCCAAAGCAGACTGTGGGGGTTGCTTTGCACCATTCAGAGATTCTCAGAAAGTATGGAAGCGCTGGAGCAGGTGCCCAGAGAACTTTGGGATTCTCCATGCCTGGGGATCATGCTCAAGTTTCAATGGGCCTCAGGCAGCCAGCTGCCTGCTCTAGCTTTGGGTCTAGCCCAGCTTTGAGGAGCCATTTGGACTAGTGAGCTGCTGAGATGCCTTGCAGTCTAGTTCCTTGCATGAAGCAACAAGTCCCAGAGAGAGCTGTGCCCTCCTTCCTCTGCCCCGTGGGCAGTAAGTGAGCCTCTTCCCCAAGGGAACCGGAGCTCAGGCATTGGTCAGGGCTTGGTGCATCTCCGCTCCTTTCTCCTTGGCTCTGCAGACCCTTTCCCACACACAGACTCTTGGAGATCAGCACGGCATTGCTGCAGGGGTTGGTGAGGCAGAGCCCTCCTTGCCCAGCCGTCCCTACGCCGATCAGGGAAGAAGGAAGCAGGCTTGTTGACCCAGGAACCATCCACGAGGCAGCACTACGGTCAAGTGTTTGTCTTGCCATTTCCTGGGGCTCTGGAGGGACCAGAGGAACTCATGGGAAAGGTCAACACGAGCCTGGAGCCCCTGGACAGGATGTTGGGCTGTGCAGAGTCCTAATTTGCTGACGCTTCCTTTGGTTGCTGCCCTGAAGGATTGCCTTGGCCTTGCGAGACGCTGGCCCTGTGCTGGGTACCGTGTGGTCTGCAGTGTCCGTAGGAGGTGCGGTCGCCTGTCAGGAGCCCTCGGTGGGAGCAGGGCAAGGGTGGTTCCAGGAGCCAGCTGCCCCTGCAGCAGTGCCAGGAGGAGGTTGGCTGAGCTGGGCTGGCTCTGGGGGCTGCAAGGGGAGGAGCAGCAGAGGCAGCATGCTCAGCAGCAGTGGGTCAGGATGGC
>NW_010154256.1:0-922 GCF_000699245.1 Pterocles gutturalis | reverse complement strand
ACAAAAAACAAAAAACAAAAAAAACCAACAAAACTCACAGAGTTAATAGTGTCTCTGGGCTGGAGAATGATGGGACAATGAAAGGGAGAGCATGAGGAGGAAGGGAGTAATTGGGAATTACAGAGAGGGAAACAAATGTTTTAAGACATATTTCCGTTAACCTAAGAAAACTAACAATTATTGCTTGACTTTACTTCTCAGTGAGGTTTAGGATGAGGAGATTAAAATTGTGGATTAAGCCCAGCTGGAAAGAAAAAAAAAGGTTTATGAGAAAAAGACCTACTTGGAGTAATGAATAGCTTTCATCTGTAGAACTTAGTGGCCCAGTTCATATTTAAGTAAAGCACTGAGGCAGAGCAGAAGTATGACTGAGTGTGTTCTGGTCAAAACTGCTATGTTAATACTAATTTTCTTCCCTTTCAGTGAGTTAGCAATTTCCTAACAAAACCTTCTCATTTTGGCTTAGACCTGTTCTGGATCCCAGAGCAGCAGGCAGTTCATACTTGGCACTGCATAGCTGACCATAACACTGACCCACTGAACAGCAATCAGTTCATTCCTGGCATTGCAATTCAGTCACTAACACACTGATAGGTTGTGCTCATTTTATGTAAATAGGCAAATGAGTCATTTGAGAAAGGTAGTTGTTCCCTATGATCCAAGACCTTGAAGTTTGGAGTCACTCCAAAGCTGACCAGGGAGGCTGAGGTAAATTTAAAACTCTGGAGAAGCATTTCACTAGGATTTTGTTTCTCTTTTAAACAGTGTTATCTTGTATTTTCACTATTGTTTTAAGCCCGTTTTGCTGCCAAACAAACAGGTTTTCCTCCTTCCTGTCAATGATTGCTTACTCCTATTATCACGCTCCTCCCTCATCTGTGTGAGTACAAATATTGTCTTTCTCAGGTAACTTGCTCTCCTG
>NW_010154255.1:0-922 GCF_000699245.1 Pterocles gutturalis | reverse complement strand
AAAGCAGCTTCAATTTGACTTTGTACATTAATTTCTACTCCCTGTATAAAGTCCTACGCACCTAACCCCCCAGCCCTAACTTTTCCCTTTCTCTCTCCACCTCTCCTCTGTCAGCTAAGAAAGAGGCAGCACAACATGTATCAGACTCTGAGCTACACATATTTTGACTTGACCCCTCTGTCAAATCTGCTTGAAATTGTCCAGCAGGTTCAAATTACGAAGGTAGGCTGACAGACTGATGGATGGACAGTGTGATCCCAGAGCCCTTCTTTCTTTAGAGGGGATGCTAAAAACATTGTGAATGTTTGGTCCGACCCTGTCCTCCAGGAGAACTGGATTTCAAATCCAAATATCTGGATTCACTTGTTTTTTGATGCTTTTACTTAACTTGTCCTTTGCTGCTGGTGACAGTTTCCAAACTGGCCAAATATTTTTTGGGTTTTCCTATTTTCCGGTCCTCACTCTTCTCTAGATTTGTGGTGCTACTCCAATAGAAAGGTGATCTCATTGTGTAAATCATTCCTCAGCATACAGGTTTGAAGTGAAAGGCTTCCTTTATTCCCTTTACAAAGTTTCCTGCCTGGTTTTGGTTTTGTTCTGTTTCTTGTTGATGATCGTAGATTTCCTCTTGCACTTTTTGTTTTGAAGCAGATCCTATTAGTTTTATTTCCTAATTTATCTACTGCTTTAATTTATGCAGAATAAAAGTGACTGTTCAAGCTCAGAGGCTTCAGTGAGGCTACACTACAATGAAACCATTAATTAAATAAAATCTGAGGAAAGATTGCAGACACATATGCCACCACTCAATTACTTCTTGGAACTTAAAGTGATTATTTGAATACTGACACCCTCCATTTCCTGAGATAGAAGCTCAGAGAGTGGGTCCTTTCTATTTTTTTTTTTTTTGATCAATGAGTGG
>NW_010154254.1:0-921 GCF_000699245.1 Pterocles gutturalis | reverse complement strand
AAAAAATACCCATCATAAAAATGATAATTCTATTCTTAATATTAGTAGAGTGCAAAGTGTGGGGAAATAGGGAAGGATTAGGTGTTTAAAAGTGATGGTTTTCCTACAGTGCTTCTAACCACAGGTATTTTATTTCTCAAATTCTAGTGTAATGGGCTTCAGACTATAAAATGCTTTATTTAATTTTGGCTTGAAAGCAATTCCAGCAAAGTGGACTGGTTGCAATTTTGTTAGGTGGTACAGACAAGCCAAGTCTCAGAAATGGTTCCAAACGTGCTTGTTATTCTAAATGCTAATTGATTTTTAGCAGTTAAAACTCTCCCTTTGTTTAGTTTGAATTTCTTGTTTTGAATACAGCTTGTGTCTACTTTGGGCCTTTTCCCCTTAGAGCAAACAAGTTTATACCTAGATGTTCATAGCCTTAAGATATTTGAAACTATAATTAGATTCTCTCTCCTTCACCCCCCTTGTTTTCAAGGCTGAACATGTTAAGTTTGAGAAGCTGTTGCCACTACCTCAAATGGAGTTTTGTGTTCACCCTCCGGACTGTTTCAGTCATGCATGTCATTTTTCAGACTTCGTTTTTGCTTTTTGTATTTGTGGGCACCTTTCCTTAGATCTGCAGGTTTTTCCTCTTTCTCCGATTTGTTGATTTAGCTTAGACCACAGAAATATAAAGCCTTGCGTGCATTTTTATGTGAAGACTTGGCTTAAGGTGACATGTTTTCGAGCAAAGATTAGAAATGCACGCACATCTTGTTAATAAAAATCAGATTTTTATCCCGAAAGAATGCCCGGGGGTGTTATTATAAAAGTCCGTTGTTTCCCGGTGGTTATTATGAAAATCCCAGTATCCACACGCTCTAAGGCGCTGAGCGAATCTGTCACGATTGTTTGCCGCCTTTCCTGCAGGCAGCCCGA
>NW_010154253.1:0-922 GCF_000699245.1 Pterocles gutturalis | reverse complement strand
AAAAAAGCATCCAGAAAATGGCTTCCAGGACACAGGAACCCTGTGAATTTCCCACAGTGGTAGGACACACAAAATCCTGAGTGTTTTATTTTAGAGGTCTTATCTCTTGAATATAATCTGTGACCGTATGTTCTGCTCCTTACCAGCTAGAGACAAGTAGGAAGGTAAATCTCAACATGAGTATATTAATAACCTCTATTTAATTTTTATACATATATGTATACATTTATATTTTTATATTTAAAAAGCAGTGAACTTCCTTTCTTGGCTGATAAACTTAAGTGTACTGAAGAATTATTTCTTTCTTCCCTGTCCTCACTTTCAGTCCTTTATGCGATATACTTTGCTGTAGTAAATGAAAGATCCAGCTGCCTGGCCCTAAGAAATCAGGTTTACTTTTGGTTGGATAATATTTCTAAGGAAGAATACTGAAATTTGAGTCATTGCGTTAATTGTGTGGCCTATATGTAAATCCTCATAATCTCAAGCAAGCAAACAATGATAGGAAATTCCGTGGAAGCCTCCACAGTACGGGAGCAGCCGGTTAACCTGCAATGTCTCGGTCACATGCAGATATTTTACAAGCGTGTGTGTGTGCAGTAGCTTGTATGGATAACAATCTACTAGCAACCTACTACAATCTACTAAAATACGGCCTAATACTAATACCACTTAGTGGTTCCATGAGTAGCAAATTTGATCTATAAATTATTAACCTGCTTTTAGCTGATTGATTACTCAATGCTGAGATATCACAGAGCTAAATATATCTTTATCATCAAATAGAAATGGTGCAGCTGCAAGGTTAAAAGATCAAAATCCTAGGGTGGGCCTGATGAGTTGTTCACAGATATGGGTGGTTGACAAATATTTACCCAGCTATTTGGTACATTATTTTGGCCTACAGTAAGGACCAGGCTGC
>NW_010154252.1:0-921 GCF_000699245.1 Pterocles gutturalis | reverse complement strand
AATATCCTTTCCTTCCTCCAGTGCTACCTACCTCTTTCCCCATGTCATTTTCATCTTGCAGGCACATCACCCATCTTGCATTCAACTTGTTCATAGTGTATTCAGGCAATCTACTGCAGACTGGGTTCCTCTGGAGCTTACACTGGTTTATTTCTTAATTTCTGAATGAGTTACCTCTCCTGGGGGCTGTTTTCCAGCCATGCCAACAGGTGTATCAGGAGCTCTGAATTCCTCTTTGGTGCTGAGCTGACTACTGCTGGTGCTTGTCAGACCCCAGGCCTCTCTGTGGAACAGCAATGCATGGGCAGGTGGGGACAGGACATGGAGGTGGCACCACCTCTGGCAGCTTGGGCTCTGCAGAACTGCTGCCCTAAAATCAGCAAGTGGCATCTGGAGTTTGTTTCTCAGGAGTTAATGTTTCTGAATCAGAGCAGGAATTCACAGGTGAAGTACAGAGACTGATTGCCTTCTTCCTTCATGTCCTTGTGCCTTTGTAAGGTCATTTACACCATGAAAAGCAAGTACCTTATTTTATTGTGTTATACATTTGTAATAAATGTTCTTGGTAGCAGCTAAAGTGATGCTGATCTAAGTGCTGAAACTTTCCTGGATCAGATCTCTCTGGTTGCTCCAGTGGGAGTATTTACATCCCCTCTGTACAGCTCTGTTGGCCCAGCTGCAAATGATGAGTGTCTGCTTTTGTTCTTGTATTCTTGATGTAAATCAGCTGTAAATTTTGCCCAGTCATTAATTAGACTTATGCCACTGTGGCAACAGCATGCAAGCATACAGTCAGAACGTTAGCTTGCCAAGAAGCTGTGAAGTTGCTCTGAAAGATGGCATAGATGAACCTGTTTTACTTGATGCAGAAAGGTAAAATCAGTTATATCAGGGTTGAAGTGGCCTGGAGCAAACAGCTGA
>NW_010154251.1:0-921 GCF_000699245.1 Pterocles gutturalis | reverse complement strand
GGGAAGTGATGGAGGGAATAGCAGGATTTCTCTGTTGCATCTGATGAGTTTACATGCAGTTAAAAAGGATCTGACACATGGGAGTATTTTGAGAAGAAAGGACTTTAGTTTCAGTGGAGACAGAGGTTACAAATTGATTAGCAAAAACTTTAAGACTACTGTTTTGTAGTGATCAAGCACTTGATTGGGTTGCTTTATTTTGATTCTACCTTTTGGTTTACCTTGTCAGAATTCCTAAGCTTCTCTGATATTTGTACATTCCCTTTTCTGCTCCAGGGTATATCCACTTTTTGGTAGTTAGTCCCTAAAACTGAGATGAAATACCATTATGTACAAGTTTTATTAAATTTGCATTACCTGAGCTTTGATGTCAAGGGAAAACATAGAATAATAAAAAATAAGCACCAGAACCTATGGTAAAATATGTTAAGGATTAAACCCTCAAACTTGTGGAAAAAAAACAGCCCCATAATTCCCATCAGTGTTAATTTGCATCACATAACTGTCCCCCAGGCACTATAATTTAACAGCACATAAAGAACAAAAGACAAATTATCTTTTCTCTTCACCCCCCGGCTTTCCACCCTCTGCCAAGCCTTCAGAGAGTGAAGCTTTCAGAGAAAAGCCCAGAAGAGCAGGAGGGTTCCCTGGCGATGCTGGAGGGCAGAAGGGGAAGCAAGAAAAAAAAAAATAAATTAAAGTGACTAAGCTCGATATTAAATCTTGACTTTGGAAACAGGTTAAGGATTCTTCTATTTGAGTAAGTATAAAATATTAAAGCTCGCTTCAGGAGCCAGGTCCGGGAGGCAGCCCTGTCAATGTCTCTGTCCCTCCGTGCCTCTACTCCCCTTTGCGGGAGGGGGATAAACACTTTTAAAGGTGTAATCTTTCAGACCTCTCCTATGAGCTGCCACCAAGCGT
>NW_010154250.1:0-921 GCF_000699245.1 Pterocles gutturalis | reverse complement strand
GTTTTCTCACTGGAACTCATGTAGAGTGTTTTATCATTTATTATCAGCTACCTGAGGGATAACATAAATGTGTCTTATGTGAAGCACTCCTCCCGTCAAGACTGTTGGTTAGCACGGCCAGTCTCAGGTGGCTACTGCCTATTTTAAGGTGGACTTTGCAGGTTCCAGTCTGATAACACTGGCAAGTATTGCACCTTTTTAGGCTTTTGCCTTACAACATCAGGGATTCCTGGGCACTAGTGGCTTTGGGCATTTGCCTACTTCATAACAGAATCACTCTGGAACTAGATTAAAAGAGCTGTCCGCAGGTTAATACAGTATGCTCATTATAGCAGCAAGATACTAATTTAGAGATTTGCCAGGAGCAAGACAGGACATGGCTGGGTTAAATACTGTTCTAGAGAAGTGGCAGAGTAGCAAGGTGCTATCTAGTACTGAAGTGTGAGTTCAGTCACCAAGAAACTGGCATGTTCTCAAATGTTTTTTGAAATCAGGAACCACCGCTGGCATTTACTCATGCAAAAGTTGCTAATATTACACATATAACTTTTTGAATAATATTTTGCATATTATCTATCAGACATCCAGCATCAGATTTCAACCACTTGATGTACTCCGAAGTAAAGAAATGCCAAATCACTGGCATTGCTTGGTTAAGCCAGACAATTTGTCAGCTTCCACTTGCAGCAATGACTTGGCACATACACATCGGACTATCTCTAAAATTTATTGGACTATCTCTAAAATTTATTATTGATGTACATAAAACCAAGGATAATGAGTCTAAACAGACATCCCAATCACTAAGAATACAAGGCAGCCCTAGAAATTTTGTGGTCTCAAACAACATTTGACTGCCTTTTCCCCTTTTGCTTTTCTTGAAAGAACAACTAATAACTTAAGTGTACAGGTGAAAGGTAG
>NW_010154249.1:0-921 GCF_000699245.1 Pterocles gutturalis | reverse complement strand
ATATAAGCTATCCCATTACCCTTTTCTCCAGCACATAAAATGCCAATCTACCAGTCACATCTTATCTTCTTTGTCGGTATCAGTTAGACCCTGTTTTGTGATGGAAAGCTAAAGACAGGGCAGTACTGGAGTGGACTGCTAGGGCCTACAGCTGCAGCAAGGTCAGCAAGTGATATCTTTGGTGGGGAAGGGGAGGAAATGAGCTCAAGCAATGCTAGAACTGATTGCATGCCTTTTTGCTTTAAGGGTAAGATTAAAGTTCAAGGCAGTTGTCCTTTCCCTGATCTATGCCTGAGTTTACCTCACCAGCTTCTTCCAGAGGCAAGCCAAAGCACAAGCAGGACAAACAGACATCAGGGAGATTGGTTTTGAGGATAAATGTGAATCCCTGAGGGAATGGAACAATATAGATGTCCCCAGAAAGGCCTTATGACTTCTGTGCTAACATACCATGACTAGACTAAAGGCCTTTGAGTTGGGGCATCTATACCATACCATGCCAGTATTTCCCTTCTGATCACTCACCATAAAATTAGGAGGTGGCCAGGCTTTCTTTGGCATTATACAGAACTTCCCAGCACTAAATCCCTCATTTCTGCACAAAATCGTTGTTACTTTTATTCCTCCAACAAGGCAGGAACCACAGTCTATAACATGAGGCACTGCAAGGAGTAACACAGAAAATCAGACTACACAGACAGTGAAGACTAGCAGCTGGCAAAGCCAGTTCTGAAATAGCTCATTAAAGACAAAATCACTGCATAAGAATATGCTAGGTGCTGCAATCCTAAAAAAACCTTCAATTCTTTCCATTTGAAAGTTAAACAGTATGAGATGCATATTTCTATATTCATCTTCCATTTTAATGGTGCTTCCTACTTAAAGACTCCATTGAATGATGACAAAAAGTAAGATTTTTTT
>NW_010154248.1:0-921 GCF_000699245.1 Pterocles gutturalis | reverse complement strand
CGACACCGAGCAGGGACCCTTTCCCAACCACTCCCAAAGCAGAGCAGCAAACATTCAGATGACAATTCAAATTAAACTCTTACTTTCTTCCAGTTTTAGCATTACACAGTCATGCTACACGCTGCAAACTCAGCCAGAACTAACCCACTCATGAATACACATGCAACCACCCCCATTTATTAACCTCAGATCTAGAGCTTTTAGCAATAATACTTCCAAAATTACTAAGAGCCTCCTTGCGTTACAGAATTTTTTTCTGCTTTCAGCATGATTGAGATGCCATACTTCCTCAGATTACCTCCTAATTTTTCATGAGGAGGTTAAGGTTTTGTGCCACTATCCAAGGATAACTACAATACTTTGTGACACACCATCTGTAGCATATGAAGCTTTTGTCCATCCATTAGAACCGTTCGAGATTCAGTCCTGTGTTGCTGCTGCTCCTCCCTCTTTTTCTGAGGAAACGAAATGAAGAACACCTTAGAATTTCAAAATTATTATCTTCCTAAAATACAATAGGGTTTTGTTGCCTCAACTTCCCACTCCCTAACATCAGAACCCTGAACTCTATAATAAATCCATTTAAAACATTGTCTTAGGTTATGTTACTTTGCTTGTTTTCTTCATTCCAGGCAAACATGTGATGCACACTCCACAAACTTCCATTCTACATATGCAAACTAACAATCATTGTATATTAAAGCTCACTGGCAAGCCATTAGCTTGTCTCTAACAAATGCTTTGCCTCAATTTTTAGGTTAGTATTTCTTATTTGCTACCTTAAAATTGTATATGAGAGGATAAAGGATAAGATCTTTCCAAATAAGCAGTAACAGAAATACAACTCCACAGCTGTATTCTAATTGGCATGTTGGCATTGGAAAAATCTCCCAGTTTAAATGAGGGAAAAAAAGATACATT
>NW_010154247.1:0-921 GCF_000699245.1 Pterocles gutturalis | reverse complement strand
GGTGGCGGTGGTCCTGACACCAAGACACCAGGGAAAGCGTTACGCGCCTGGAGAGTGTGCGTAGATATTCACCACCCTGATTTGTGCTTGTCCCAAAGGAGTGATCAACACTGTCCAAAAGTCACCTGTCCTCATTTTAATATAATTCTAATACTAAAAATCATACCTACTGCCACGAAGACCCCGGCCCACATAGAGACCCTTCCCCTCAGAGCACGCGTAGTTTAGAAACGTTATGCAACACACATGCTCATTAATTGCCCAATCATGTATTACGAGGCTGTGCTGGGCTTGTGGTTAAGGGACAAGAATAAGTACAGAAACTCTCGCAAAAAGTACCCAGGGCTGGTAGCATTGTGGACTGGCCACTCGGCACCCAGCATTGCACTACACTGAAATAAAAACAGCATCTCGGCTCTGGGTGTGTATTGGCTTACTGCACACTGGGCGACAAGCTCCATTTGTGAGACAACAGGAGGAATGGTCACCACGGGGACGGAGCCTGTGTGACCCAGCACACCCCACCCTGACCCCCCGCCATGGCAGGTACGGCAGCAGGCTCCTTCTCCTCCTGGCGCTCCTGCCCTCCAGGTAACCCCCCAGCCGGCTCTGCCCCGCCAGGATCTCACCCCATCACCTCCCTTCTCTTGCCCCAACAGAGAGATTCCCTCTGCGGCTACCGATGGCGTTGGAGGTGCCCGGTGTGACCTTCACCGCCCCAACCATGCCGCCGCTGGTCACTGCTGGCGTGCTGCCCTCTGTCCCCGGCGTGCCTGTGTGCTGTAAGCCTGCCCAGCTCCACACCGTCACCTATCAGATGGCCCAGGCCAGCGTCTGGCAGGGGGTGCCAGGGCCCCGGGGGGGATGGTGCTGCTCCCCACCATGGTGCAGCTCCCCCACGGGGTGCAGCCCTCCCCGTGC
>NW_010154246.1:0-919 GCF_000699245.1 Pterocles gutturalis | reverse complement strand
GTGCTGGTAATCACCACTGGACGGTGAAATCAGGCAAAGTCATACTTTCCGTATTGTTGATTGTTTGGAGACAGATTTACTACCACTGCACAGAATTCTGGAAATCAAGATGATAACATTTACAAAATGTCAGACAATCCCCATTGCATATCAAGTAGAAACAGAGGATTCATGAAAATATTCTTTACACTGCTGTCAAGATCACAGAATTAGGTGATCTGTTTATTTCTTTGATGTTCTGTCATAGCTAGTTCGTGGTATGACATCACAATAGAAGTGGGAAAGGAAAGAAATTAATTTCCAAAGTTAAGGAAAATGGCATAATTAATGAATTAAATCCATGGGGGAATGGGACAGGTCAGGCTTCTGTGCTATTTCTGGAAGTATGATAGTAAGCACTAGATACCTTTTGGAACACATTTTATGTGTACGTTATATTACTAGCTGACTATGTTTTTGTTGTTTTTACTTTCTAGAAGCGAAGTGTTTTTTAAAGTCCAGTAAAACTGCTTACTTCTCTAATTTGCTGGAAAAATAGAAGTGAGTGAAAAGGGTCGATAAAGTACTGCATGTTTTAAATATCTCTCCATTCAATAAAATGCAGAGGCTCTTTAGAGATACAATTCACAGAACAATTAATTTCAATTTTTAGTTTTCCTTTGTAGTACAGAATTAGGATGGGGTGCAGATGAGGTTAGACAGTTCACATCATGGAACAATATAGCAGAACAGAAAAATATAAGTTAAGCTGGTTCTGCTGTGACCAGCCTCACAATGGAGAAGGCAAATGGGGTCCTGTGTTACTCCACTGGAGGAATCACAACAATGCCTCCTTGGGGGAAGGATAGAGGGGCAAGTGTAATTTGCTATAGTTCTTTTAAAGGTGAAGCATACTCACAGAATCACAGAATGTTAGAGA
>NW_010154245.1:0-921 GCF_000699245.1 Pterocles gutturalis | reverse complement strand
CGAACGTCGGATCTGCGCTGATCTCGGCTTTTTCTCAGAGGTAGTCGCCTCCAGAGGTGCGACTGGAGATAATGACAGCCTGCGTCGAGTCAGAAACAAAACGTGTTCAGAGCTCTCTCGTTGTCCCCTGGGGGACTGTGCCACCATTTGAGGATTTTGTTTCCTTTTTTTTTAAAATACAAAGTTCCTGAAGGAAGCGAGAAGCAGAGCTTCTGGGGTGTGCCGGGTCTCCAGGAGCATCCTTCGGCTCTGACTCCAGTGGGATGGTGTCGCTCAGCCTGCATCGTTTAAACTGGTCCCAGTATTCCCTGGGTCACCCAGGCTGGTTTCCTGGGAAGCGCGGCTGAAATGCGGAGCCCTGCTCGGTTCCGAATCCCGGTTTGCTGAGGACGAGGAGATGCTCCGAGTCCTGGGGTCCAGGCTCGTTTGAGTGGTTTGATCTCAGCTCCTTGATCAGGTTACGGCGATACGGAGCCGTTCCCGACGGTCTGACCTTCAGCCTCGCCGTGGCCGAAGGAATTCCTGCTTTTTTCTACTTGTTTGGGATGAAGGCGAGTGCTCTCCCCTGGCATGCCCAGTTCTGCAGCCGAGGTGCTGTGGGAATTCCCAGGGCTCCCAGTAAAGCTGCGGTTTCTCCCCTTCCCCCTCCTCGCAGCTGAAGGGCCCCATTCCATAAAAACTCTGAAGCTTAATTTAATTTTTATTGAATCTGGCTGCGAGCGCCTGCTCCGTCCCGAGCCGGGACAGCCTCCTCTCCAAGGGATGAAGCAGCTGTGGAACCTGCTCCCGCTAGCGGCGCGGGGGATTTGTTCCTGGTCCCGAAGCCGCCTTCGTGGAAGGGTTTGGAGCCCTGCAGATGCTGTCTCCTCGCGTCTCCGTGGGCGAGGGCTTCGTCCCGGGCTGCTCGTGGACGTCCCTGCG
>NW_010154244.1:0-920 GCF_000699245.1 Pterocles gutturalis | reverse complement strand
AGTTTTAAATAAAATTATATTTTTATATACCATATTTTGTAAAATTTATTTTTAAAAACTAGTTTTATATTTTGATATTTCTTTATAAAGAAATAATGTAGATTTTTTTTTTTTACTATGAAGGTCTGGTTTTCAATATATAGGAGACACAAAGTATATTAGCTTTAAGATAGATGCATGTGCCCCCCCCCATATATCTGTAGGTGTATATGTAGCACTATGTGTCTGTGTAGCTCTATACAGCTATAAATCAAAAATTCCTATTTTCAGATTGCCCATTTAGCAGCGTTTCCTTGATTAATATGGCTTTAGATCTTGTCTCACACACACACTGTGGCTATAAAGGGCTGTTTTTACTCTCTATTAGTCACAAAATCATTTGTGATAATGCACACACGTGCGTGTACACACACAGGAGCCTGCCTTCCTCCCCACGCCGTGTCTGCACACACGCCCTGTCCCTTGCTCTCCCGCTCCCTTTCTCTTGCTGTCTGGCTATGTAGATATGAATTTAATATTCGTATAGTATACTTATCAGAATGTACTGCTTAATATAGCTTTTTACTATATTAAAAATGGATTTTTACTGTTATAAAGGCCTTTTACAGCCCATGCTATGTATTATGTGCAAGATTTGCCATGCTGTGCAGTGCCTGTGTTTGTGCAGCTGCAGCTCTCCGTATGTCTCTACAGCTATAAATTCAGTTATATTGTCATACAGCATATCTAGCAGAATTTAGTACTCTTGGTTTGTATTTGTGCAGCTTTAATTATACATTTTGTTGCTGGTTTTCATACACAGTACCTGCTGTGCGCAGGGGGTGTTGGTTCTCCTGCACACGCACAGGCGTGCCTGCACACCCCGCTCTCGCTCAGCATCTCTCCCTATAGAAGGGCAATGATATGTTCATACAGCATAT
>NW_010154243.1:0-919 GCF_000699245.1 Pterocles gutturalis | reverse complement strand
TTTCTATATCTGTATTTTTTACTTGTAACAATAAAAAGTATTTTTTTCATTATTTCTTTCATTTAGAAATCTTGTCTCTCACTTCTTCGTTTGGAATTATGAAGTGTGAGATAAGTCCATGACTCTACAGAAATAATACAAAGCATAGAGGCTATGCAGTATGTGAGAAAAAATACATAATTAATTAATCTTAGGTGCATTGAATCTATATCAAGTACACCTACTTTGCTCATGCACAAAAAATAACTTTTATATCAGATATCATTCATAATTGGCAAAAGTTCTGAATAGATGCTGTGTCCTTTATAGTCGGATATTAGAATTTGCTTGCAATTCTCGTATATTAATGAAAAATACAATAGAAGGCAAGAGTAACCTATTAACATTGCACTGTGCTGGTGTTTATGATGAGCCTTAAAGTCTTCAGCTCTTAAACAATGTTTCTGACAAGCCATTTTCCAAGAAAAGCATGAGGTAAACACCAGTGTTCTCTTTATAGGCTACATTTAAAGGATGGATGGATATCATGTACGCAGCTGTGGATTCTCGTAATGTAAGTATAGTCCCTTGACTCCATTTGTTTTGACTGTATGAGCTCCAAGATTTAAGAATGTAATTTTAACATCTTTCAGAAATAACAGTAAAAATGAGAGACCAACGAGTTACTACAGTTTTGTAGTTAAAGAAAATGGAAACCATAGGAAAAATACAAGAGACAAAGAAAGCAGAGGCACAGTCCTAAATGATTCCATGTTCTCTGTGGTGCAGCTGGACCAAAATTCCTCAATTCCACAGCAGAATTAACTATTGCCATGAAATGCCTTTTCCTCCTCTCATTATGTTCCTTGAGGCATTATTTACATTTGGAAACAGGCACCCATACACAGTTTAGAGATTATTTTTTGTAAGACTGATTTTT
>NW_010154242.1:0-919 GCF_000699245.1 Pterocles gutturalis | reverse complement strand
TCGCAGCGGATGCTGGCCAGCTCCTCCTCTACAGCGTTAATCTGCACTTGGATTTGTTGCAGCAGCATGCCGTAGCGAGACTCGGTTTCTGCCAAGGAGTTTTCCAGAGAGTTTTTCTGGGAGTGGAAATGCAGGAGGTTAGGACCAGAGCTCTACCCGTCCCTGCCCGTTGCGAGGAGGGAAGGGCCCTCAGGGATCCTGCCCCACGTACCGTGCTGAGCTGCGCCTGCAGTTCGATCTCCAGGTTCTGCATCTCGCGTCTCAGTTCCGTGAGCTGGTGGCTGCTTGTCTGGATGTCCTGGCTGCTGGAAGTGACTTGCCGGTTGACTTCTTCAATCTGTAGGAGTCAAGCCCAAACACACTCTCTGAGTGAGAAACCCCTCCGCAGGGAGCAGGTTTCCATCCTCCTCCTCCTTTTAGCCAAAGGCGTTGGGCGCCCGCTCCCAGGGTGTCCGGGTTTTCCCCCAGAAGGAGACTCCGCTTTGTGCGTTGCTACGTACCTTGACTTCATACCACTGCTCAACCTCTCTGCGGTTCTTCTCGATGATCTGCTCGTATTCGTTTCTCAGGTCGTTCAGCACCTTTGTCAGGTCTTCGCCAGGGGCGGCATTGACCTCCACGCTCACGTCGCCGCCGGTTTGAGCCTGCAGCTGTCTGATTTCCTGCAGAGAGCCCAGAGAGAGGAAGAAGGAGCACAGGTCATTGCTGGTGCTGGGACAGTGGGCAAAGCAGTGTGGAGGTACAAAGGAGGGACAGGCTCATGGCAGAAGGGGGAATCGGCTTGCTGGGAAGCTTTGGGAACCCTGAAGAGTCAAAGGACTGTGTGTTGGACCCGCTATTTGTCCTTGGACCGTACCTCCTCATGGTTTCTCTTCAGAGCAATCAGCTCATCCTTCAAGGACTCCAGCTCGGATTCCAG
>NW_010154241.1:0-917 GCF_000699245.1 Pterocles gutturalis | reverse complement strand
AGGAGTTTGGACTGCAACTCCCGTTTCTCAAAGAGCTGTACCTCACCAAAAACCAGCTGAAGACCTTGCCCGCTGCCGCACCCATTCCTAACTTAGTGGCCATGTCAATCAGAAGAAACAAGCTCAACAGTTTTTCCAGGGAAGAGTTCGAGTCCTTCCAGAAAATGGAGCTGCTGGATGCCAGCGACAACAACTTCATCTGCTCCTGTGAATTCCTCTCCTTCATCCACCACCAGGCCGGGATAGCCCAGGTGCTGGTGGGGTGGCCAGACGAGTACGTCTGTGACTCCCCCCTGGCAGTGAGAGGGGCGCGGGTTGGAGCTGTGCACCTCTCCCTGATGGAGTGCCACAGGTCCCTTGTGGTGTCATTGATCTGCATCCTGGTGTTCCTGGTGATCCTCGTCCTTGTGGCTGTTGGGTACAAGTACCACGCGGTCTGGTACCTGAGAATGACCTGGGCATGGCTCCAAGCCAAGCGGAAGCCCAAGCGAGCCCCCACAAAGGACATCTGCTACGACGCCTTTGTCTCCTACAGCGAGAACGACTCTGACTGGGTGGAAAACATCATGGTGCGGGAGCTGGAGCAGGCCTGCCCCCCGTTTCGGCTCTGCCTCCACAAGCGGGACTTTGTGCCCGGGAAGTGGATCGTGGACAACATCATTGACTCCATAGAGAAGAGCCACAAGACGCTCTTTGTGCTGTCCGAGCACTTTGTGCAGAGCGAGTGGTGCAAATACGAGCTGGACTTCTCACACTTCCGCCTCTTTGATGAGAACAACGATGCAGCGATTCTTGTCCTCCTGGAGCCCATCCAGAGCAAAGCGATTCCCAAGAGGTTCTGCAAGCTGCGGAAGATCATGAACACAAAGACCTACCTGGAGTGGCCTCTTGAGGAAGAGCAGCAGCAGATGTTTTGG
>NW_010154240.1:0-917 GCF_000699245.1 Pterocles gutturalis | reverse complement strand
CAGCCAAGGGCTAACCCATCACAAAAGTAGAAACACCCCTGCCATAAATGTTTTAGAATATAAAACACTGTTAAGGACATAATTTTTACCACGTTCCTTGTTTCCTTTCCCTTTAGCTGGAGATATTTATGTCTATATATGTACATATATGTAAAGCAGTTTGATAGAATATCATGAATCACTAAAGCACCATTAGGGGAAAACAGAAATGGTTAATTGAAAAGTTGCTCAAGTCAGAGTCAGCTTGCCCATGGAGAACAGGGAAGAAAAACACATGTAATGGGACATCAAAGACAGAATTTTCAGTCTATATTTGTGTGTTTTATTCACTGTCGTGCTAGTAGAGAAGCAGACTTGACTCATGATCTTATCAGCTGCTCAAGACCTGTCAAACTTGTACCACCTCCGGCTTACCTAAGACTCCGTGTCTACCTGCTTTTCTCATCATAAGTTCAGAATAGCATTGCAAAACAGAGACTTGTGACCAGCAAAACCAGATTTCTTTAGCAGAAAGAATGACAAGGGAGGAGAGGACAGTAGGAGTTCACCTTGTTCACAACAGAGTTGAAGCCATCAGGAATGACCACTGGCGTTCCTCGTTCTGACTCACTGTGTGTGCAAGGAGAGCCGTGGGCTGTCACAGCGTGCCTCACAGTCCATTCAGGGACTGATGTGTTTTATTGCAGAAGCCTTTGGCCCAGAACTTGGCCAAGTCACTATTAACCTGAGTTTCATGTACTGGCATCTCATGGGAAGCTCCAGAAGGCACATTACCATTAAACACTGCCTTCGTTGTCAAGCATAGTCTGCTCTGGCTCATGGACATCATTGCTTGCACAGCTGGGGAGATCAGTAGGTGTTAGATACCCTGTACCCACTACAGGGTGCCAGGGTGCCAGGAGACCTGCATGGTTAAA
>NW_010154239.1:0-919 GCF_000699245.1 Pterocles gutturalis | reverse complement strand
CAGCTCTTGAGACGTGGAAGATAGTTGGGTATGTCAGAAAGTGACGATCATAGGCATTACATTAAAAGAGAGTTTGTGACCCAGATGGAAGGATCCTGTGTCTGGTTGGTTGTTTGCAGTGTGTTTCATGATAGTTTCACCGAGATGTGGAAATAGGAAAATTATACAAATACATAAATACGATAGATATAACAATAACTGCACCTGTTGGCTTCTGGCACTGCCCATAGTGCGCTAGCACCTTCCTGAGACAGAATTTCGTAACATACCAACTTTTCAGACTTATGGACAGACATACAATCAGGCAGTGAGTAGATGACGCAGAGAGCAGATGGGGTCACTCGGACAAAGGCTATCAGGTGATATAACAATATAATAGAGTTATTTCCATTTATTCAGTGCTATCTCTGCAATGCAATAGTGAAGAGGAATGAGTATCTTGTCAAGTGAGTTCTTAGTATTTTTTTCTTATAGATCAAAAGCTGAGAGGAAGAAAAGTTCTGTGACTTGCTCAGAGTTACAAAGCTTTTCTGCAGCAGACCCGTAAGGAAAGCAGAGACCTATTTCCCAGCACCTGCTCCCTCAAAGCCTGAACAATCCACTGACAACAAAAAAAGTCAACAAGGAGAAAAAAAATGTCAGATTAATTAAAATATATAAAACCAGAACTTTGGCGATGAATCTGCAAAATCTGGAGAAAGACTCTGGGACACTTCCATTAGGCAGAGAGTAAATTCTTCTCGAGAGATACGACATTGCCAGGGAAATACTGAGGTGTCTACAGGGGTCAAAACCAGTCACCAGCAGAGGTGGGTCTTGCTCTCCTTCCCACAAGCACTGCCACCAGGAGACAGCATTGGCCAAACAAGGCATTTCAGTGCTAAGACACCAGTGGAGCACGGCACTCTTCTGGGCAGCA
>NW_010154238.1:0-916 GCF_000699245.1 Pterocles gutturalis | reverse complement strand
CATCCTTGGAGATATTCAAAAGCCTTTTGAACATTGTCCTGGGCAACAGGTTCTAGGTGTCCTGGCTTGAGCAGACAGTTGTTCCGGATGACCTCTGGAAGCCCCTTCCAACCTCAATTGTGCTGTGATTCTGTGAAATCTATTGGCAGATGGATTTGATCATCTCCATTAGTTCAAATTTTGGGGAATGTCTGACACCACCACATTAATCAAAGCCTCATGAAAAAAAGTGATCAATTCAGAAGCCTGTAACTGATCTCCCTTACGTCCCTTTTGACCACCCTTCATGCTCTAAGGGAAGACCTACCCCACACTTTTGAAAGAAGTGCCCACAGAGTCAGATTTAATGATACTTATGTAGCAGTTAGCTTATTCTGGAAATTCCAGCATACTGTAAAAAGCATGTTTGTTGAAGATCAGAGCATGGTATTCAGTTTCAAATCTGACTATAAGATATTGTTTTCATACTTTAAGAAAGCATTTTCTATTGCAAACTTAAAAGCAAATCCTAAGCATCAGTCAAATACAGAATACAATTTCCATGCCAGCAGTCATTACCTGTGACTTTATGTACCACCTGAAATTCATCAAGAGATGACAGTCTTATCTACTGCTTCAAACACAGACCCTCTTCAGTTAGTTTCTTCAGCATAGAGCAAGTAATTCTGGATTAATTTATGGTGAGAACAGTACTTTGCATTTAATCCCTAGCAGAGATGAGAATAGCTGACACACCTCACAGAGCAGCAGGCTGCTCTTTTCAACTGCAGTGTTAGTTTTGACAATTTTGACAACAGCATGTGACTCTGGAAAAAAGAAGCTGACCTCTTCTTATATAATTTTCAAGGATGGATTTAGCAGAGTGACATCCCTGATGCAAAGTTAATCACCTCCCCCCACAAAAAAAAAAAAAAAA
>NW_010154237.1:0-916 GCF_000699245.1 Pterocles gutturalis | reverse complement strand
TTCATTATTTCCACCAGCCTTAAAACCTGATAGGGTTCACTCCTGAGTATCTCTGTCTCAAAGCAGCTGTCTTCTTACTGGGTCTTTCTGTGGTCTCCCATCAGTTTTTCTAATCTGGGGAAGCACAGCTCTCCACAGCCAGTGCTTGGGGGACATGTGGCTGCTGGTCACAGCTGGCAGGTCTTTGTGTGACGGAAGTGGCATCTCCTCCTTGGACTTAGACCAAAAAAAATGGAGTTTAGCATCTCGTCCTGAGTAATAAACAGTGTGGTCTAATTTCAGACCTGATCCTTGAAAAACAGGAAGAAAGATCTCCCTCTCTGCTGCAGTGATGCTCCATTCTTGCTTGAGCTAATTCCCTTGGCTAATGGGAGAGAGCTTGGGTGCAAGGGGTTCCCACCTTGTTATGGGAATGGTACAACTCCAGCGGATTACAATGTGTAGTTAAAATCCTTTGGCTGAGAAGGTCCTGTGCCTGCTGACAGGCATGCAGCTGTTCAACCCTGTTTTCATTATGCCTTTGTATATTGGACATAGCAATCTAGAGCAGAGTCTCAGCCCAGATGCATTTCCTTGTACTTCTCATTTCTCTCTGGCATAGATGCCCATTTTGTCAGGTATTAATGCTTTAAATCATTTCTGTTTGGTTAAGATCTTCTATTTGCTTTGAGGTTTAGTTTCAGGTTAAATCTTCTGTCAACTTGCAGTACAGGAAAACGTGCACGCATGTGAAAAAAAATTACAGAAACAACTCCTCTGTGTTTTTGCTTTTTCTGCTCCAGCCATAAGTGCTAGGTTGAGGTAGTAATTTTTCCTGTTAACAACTACCGACTCATGTAAACATGCATTGAAGAAAAAAAAAATTGGCGCCAGAGTGATGCAGGAAATGTTCATCCCTGTCATGAAAACAAGGATG
>NW_010154236.1:0-916 GCF_000699245.1 Pterocles gutturalis | reverse complement strand
CTTTCCCTAAACTTGTTTGGTTTTTTACACCCACGTTTTGTCCAAGCGGGTTTTCTGGAATTTATACAAGTGGGTGGGGATTCTTCATACTGTCCTGATGGATTTACATCTGGAAACACCTGTTGGACAGTGATCTGGGGCAGCTGGCTTTGGCATTGCATGCACACATGCATATGCCCTTTTATAACAGTCTCCTGGGCTCTACCTGCCTCAACAAGCAAAGGAATGGGGGACACCTAGTTGCTATTGTTTTTGTTGGTGTAGTTGTCTCCGAGGGCTTAAGGAAAGCTTAAAAATGGTCTGCTAGTAGGAACTTCACGCTTGACTTAAACATCTTGATATGGGACAAGTACCAAGCTTTTCCAGGGCTACAGCTGGGGTGGGATGCTACAAGCACCACTGGTCACAGGACTGCCACTACGGGTGGGAAACCTGCCAGGCCTGCAGCATCCCTGTCTGCACTGCTACTATTCCAAGGGCTGGGACAGAGAGAGTAGGGGGACTTGGCTGGGCCAGTGAAGAATGGAAGAAGGATAAATGGGGGAGGCTGTTGCACCCTGGGCTCCCCTTCCAGCCTCCATTCCTGCCCTGGGGGGTCTGCTGTGACTAGGAGCATGCCGAGCCCCTTTAAAAGATTAGCACAGTGTGCTTAGGATAGCAGGACAGAGGAGGGGATGGTGCATCCTCTCCTCTTTAGGCTTGGCTGGCCAGAAGTACCAGCTGCCTCTTCCCCCTGTCAGGTTGAGTTCACATCTGCGTCAGGTTGGTGGTGGCGATGTGAAACAACTGGCACAGGCAGCCTGAGCAGGGCGGCTCACCCCAGGGTGCTGACAGGTCTACTGGGACCTGTGGTCACATTGGGCTGGGATGGGGAGTACAGCACAGGACTGTGATGTATTAGGGATAGAAGAGATAC
>NW_010154235.1:0-915 GCF_000699245.1 Pterocles gutturalis | reverse complement strand
TTTTTTTTTTTTTTTACTAATAAAAATGCAAGCCAAAGATGAAGATGATGCCATATCTATTTATAGCATATTCATTTTGTTTGATTTTTAAGAAGTTTTTTCAAACTAGGGGTGATTTTCATAGAGACTGTAAAGTATCTGTTTCAGAGGATTGATAGTGATAATGAAAGGTTAATAGATAATATTTTACTTGAATAATGTCTGTGTATTTTGTATCCATATTGCAAGTTCCATCAGAGAATATACCCCAATGATGTACTTTTCTTTTGTTAGTGGAACCTAATCAGTTTTCAGTATGTGACGTTATTTTCATGATTTTTAGTCTACCTTTAGTTTCTAATTTTGCATGAATGGCAGGATTCGTTGCAGTTTTGTGTTCAGAAAAGAAAATAAGTGATTGTGGGTTGTCATTGATTGAACAGAGGTCTTACATTTCAAATGAAACTATCTTTAATGCTTTGCTAGGCTATGGAAGTTCATAAGTGACCTAAATTATCCAAGCTAAAGCATATTAACTAATTCTTTACTAATATACATTTAATCATCCTTACACATGAATTACTCTCTGGTCATAAACCATGAATAAAAGCACTGTTTACAAAAGGTGATTGCTGTATAGTGTTACAGTACATACTGGAAATTGCTAAATGCGAAGCTCATTTGAGCATTTTTAAAGGAAATATTGATTTAGCAGTAAAATTGTTTCCTCATAAATACCAATTTGTTGGTGTTTTCTCAAACTGGGATTGCTCAGGAGCAACCCACTGTAACATTACTGTGGGATGAGTATATTGATGTAGCAAGTAAACCTTGATATCTAGTCATATATTCCGTACTATTTGTTCTTCCAGAAAAATTAACATAAAAATGTTTTCCACTTTTGAACAATCAGTTGTGAATAATGCAAAAATAGTG
>NW_010154234.1:0-915 GCF_000699245.1 Pterocles gutturalis | reverse complement strand
TTTTGAATGAGAGGAAGTGTCCCTCATCATGTCTACAAAGACAAAAAAAAAGTAACACAAAAGTGTCACAAAAAAAAGATACGTTCAGGTCAAGGACCATCTTGCAATTACAGGTAGACAATTGGAGGGAACAACAAGGTCATGATTGCAGTGGTGCTGCAGCAATTCAAATGTTGAGAAGGCATTGTGTGGCTGCATGTTTTGAGGCTGATGGCTTCTTTCATTGGGGAGAGAGATGAATAACTGTCATTCATCCCTTTACCTTCAGTCCTAAATGGTTATGAAGCAAGGAACACCGTTAATCCTGGTGAGGGAGACCTGCTCTACAAAACTACCAAGAAAGGCACAGCTTCAGAAAATGCTCTTTCCCAAAAAGAGGGAAACAGAAAAAGAGAAGATTGATTATTTAAGTACTGAAATCAATAGCAGTGAAGATCACCAACTGATTTCCCAACAGAATAAAACAGCTGGATATTTGTAGAAGGTAAAGCATTTCCCTTTCAGTGCCGTGGCATCCAGGACTGCATGTAGAGAAGCATCTTTCAATCTAGAATTCGCAAAGCAGACCAGCGGTGTCAATATGACAAACCAGCTGGTGCTTGTGTTTATTCACAGCCTACCCAGTTGTTGAAAAATTTAAAAATGATCAGAGTTGTAATTGCACACCCTTGTGCCAGGTTCAAGCTCCAGTTCATAGACGAAGAAGCAGCAGTGGCATTCAAGGCTCATTGCAAAGGGTCACTGCAAGACCAGAAAAAGTGATTATCAAATCACTTGGTTTGTGGCTCAGACTTGGATTCTCATGGCCAGCAGGCTGGCTTACTTCAGTCTGATCTGGTCTTGGCTGGGATAGGATTAATTTTCTTCATAGTGGCCAGCATGGGGTTATGGTTTGGATTTGTGCTGGAAACAGTG
>NW_010154233.1:0-915 GCF_000699245.1 Pterocles gutturalis | reverse complement strand
TTTAACAATCCACCTCTTAGTTACAAGTTTATCGCATGTTATTGTTTTCATCCTTTCATGCCAAGAAGCCCATCATGTATCTCAGCAGCAGTATAAAAAACAGACTAACAACTGACCTCATCTGTGGTTTGCAAAGCTGGATAAATGCTTCCGCAGGGAATGGCAGTTTGATCCAACTTCAACGTGATCTCTGACTCTGAGTTGCTACCAGTTGATGCAGTCTCATTTTCATCCATGTCCTTAAGAGGAAAAGGGTCTCCAAAGAACATCAACAGGTCCACCAGCTTTTTATCGTCTTGCTCGTGGTTGTAAATTTTCCAGTCCAGGCGGATGTCTGAGTTGAAAAGGAGAAAGGACAGTTACTTCTGGTCATTGAGAAGACTCATAGCTTAGTTGGTACCGGAGAACCAGAGTATCAAGTAACAAATTTATGCCTAGCAACTAGATTTGTATTAAAGCACATCTTAAGTATTATGAGTATTTTGTTTGTTAAGCAAATGTGTTTGGTGGCATTAAAAAAAACCCCAAAACAAACCCAAGACTGACCTTCATTCTGAGAAGCTTAAAATCTCATTTGAGATAAAAAGACTAAACAGAGAAGAGCCAGATGATGGCACTAAGAAGCAGGTAGCACATCTGATTGAACAGGGTTAGTTCTGTGAGAGATTCACTAAAATAGGATGGAAAAGCCTGAATTCCCATAATTTCAATGAGAGAAACCCCAGACACACCGGGATAGGACGTGCTGCTTCAGAGTAATGACACATTAAGTTAGTTACTACACTCCTGCTGGAGCTTACCTGCTTTATTGTTGCAGAAAGCAGTAATGCCATAATGATGAACACCACTATGCTTATAAAGACCTATCAACATGTATTATTGTTCTGCACTAGGTAGGTTAAAAACCAGCTTAGA
>NW_010154232.1:0-914 GCF_000699245.1 Pterocles gutturalis | reverse complement strand
ACTTCCATAGCCTCTTATCTCAGTAGGCTTGGTTATCATCTCGGTCTTGTTTTCAGGTATTCGTTCAAAGAGTGAATGTGCTGCAGTAACCAGTATCCAGAAGACACTGGCAAGAACTTGCAGCATTTCTACGCTTGTCTTTGCAGGATGGATGAAATGTTTCCCCTGCTGCGTACACGCAGTCCAGCGTCAGCAGGGACAGCATCTCCAGGGAACGAGGACCCAGCAGAAGTCAGCCGAGAGGCGCAGAGTCTCGATCGATGCAGCTGGTGCTGCTGCAACAGATGCTGCCGCTCCTGCTGCCAGCGAGAACAGCTCCGGCGCTGATGTCGCACGTTGTCAGGGGAAGGATCGAGTGGCCAACACAACAGGCTTACAGGTGAGGAAAATTAATTCCAGTGTCAAGAGTCTTTGAGTCAGAGCAAGTGCTTGGTCATTAACGAGTCCTCCATGGCTCTGCAGCTCTGCGGAAGGATATTGCAAAAACAGAAACATGGAATGAAATCCTGAACGGCTTTAATTTCTGTGGAGGCAATATTCTGAACCGAGAAGTGAAACAGCCACCAAAGCACCTAACAAAGGAAGTCAAATTTCTCTCTACCTAAATCTGTGTTTGTCTAAAAATTCAGAGATTTTTCTTAGCAGCATAGAGGACGAGCAGCTGAGGAATGCTGGACTAGTTCCACACAGTATCTAACACCAAATCGCAGTTTGAAACGCTCGGGTTGGCAGAGCAGGGGTGGTCTGGGAGACGACGGTTAGTTACAGGCAAATAACCCGCACAAACATGAAACGTAAAAAGGGTAATTACAGATACGAGCATCTGCTGGTCTAGGAAGAAAACGGAGTTGACTACTGTCTGTGAGGCCAAGAAGTTTAGGAGAAGTAATAAGGAGAGGTAAACTTACAGAAAT
>NW_010154231.1:0-913 GCF_000699245.1 Pterocles gutturalis | reverse complement strand
TGTGTTTCAGTTTGTGCCCATTGCCTCTAATTTTCTTCTACTTTGAAAATCTCTTGCTTCTCTCATTGTGTTGAATCAACAGCAGGATCTGCCTCAAAACCAAACTGTTTTACAGCTACAGCGGGAACTGATCTTGAGGATACGTCCTTGCACCTAGCCAAATACTTTTTGTATGATACAGGAAATAGGATAAGAAAGCAGCTTGAGCAATGCATCCATTATTGAACTCCTTGCCCACAAGCCTCAGAGTACAGAATCAACACCATTCCTACTGTAAAGAGATTTAAAAAAGAAACAGACATTTTCTCGAAATGCAGTGTGTTAATGAAACAAAAGCAATTAAAATGCATGCAAAGGACACTTTCCTACTTGAAAATCAAGAGCTTTCCTCCTTTTCTTTGTCCTGAGCAAGGCTGATTGCTTGGTGGAAGCACTTACTTCTTTTCACCAGTGAGTGAGTGGTAGTGGTCCTTCTGTGAGATTTTACAGACAGTGGAGTAAGGGACATTTTAGTGCTTTGCTAAAGCGGTCAGAGGGGAAGGGAGCACTGGGTAGGGATGTGTGGTAACAGAATAATATTTATTTGGCCTCGCTCGATTTGTGGTAAGAACAAAGAGTGGATTTAAACAGTCACACTGCAAACACTTTGGTGTGCTCTGTCATTAAAGCAGTAAATTATTTAAATATGCTGTATGTACTGAATGTGTGTTTTCCTGCTTGGCTTCAATTAGATACTTTCTGATAGTCTGCTGTACATCTCTAGCATTGCAAGACTGTTTCTGAGGATGAATTTTCAAATACTTAATATTACAGAAATACTTCTAGACTTTAGAACAAATTATATCAGTATGAATAACTTCATTCCAGAGCTTTTTTCGAGAAATAGAACAAATGTTTAACAGGAAAAAAAAAA
>NW_010154230.1:0-913 GCF_000699245.1 Pterocles gutturalis | reverse complement strand
CCTGCTGATGGCTCCTGACCTTCCCAAAAGACAACCATCCCTTTGAGGGGGCTGTTGAATAATGTGAATTTCAAAATTTATTTTCTTTCAGTCATCTACTTTTCCTTGGGGTTTTGAGGAAAAGCGTTTAGTTGTTACCTGAAGGAACTGATGATCGCTCAGTACATCTGCCAGCACACATATTTTCAGTTTGTTAGGAAAAATAATACCAACTTAGAAAGTCCCTGTGGTGCGTTTTATAAACCAGCCAAAAGTATTGTGATAGAAATGCTACGATTTGGAGATACAGATTCGCTTCACCTCCTAAAGTAGTAGCTTGTGATAAATGTGCTGTTTTACTTGTGTGAGAAATTTGTGAGGGACAGCAATACAACTGCATCACCTTTCCAGGGAAATGCAAGTGTTCTCAGAGCATAAGCACAGGAAATGTAGAAATCCACATAAACATGGAGATGTATTCTTGTCTATAGTAACAATCAACATGATGAAAGTAGTACAGAAGTTGTTTAATTCAATGAGAACAAAGAAATTACTGTTTTAAGTTGCATCACAAATTTGTTACTTAAAGCAAAAGCAAAATTAATGCTCTGTGCATCCCACCCATACGGAGAGTCCAAGCTGTTATTCCCTGCATGGGCCATCTGCAAGGAAGCTGAAGACAGGCCCATTGGCATGACTGCTAGTTATCCCCCCAATGTAAAGCAGAATCCCACATTTTGCACCTGACAGGTCAATAAGCTCCTAAATTCCTGTTGGACTGCCTGAGTTTTGGTCAGCTCAACCCTAGTTTCCATTCTCATTCACCTGGACTAACCTGATGGACCTAGCACCTGGACTGACTGCTCCCCACGGGCCAGTCTGCCCCAGGGCACAGCAGGATTTCTCCTCTGGTGTGCGTTTGCCTCTGTGCTCT
>NW_010154229.1:0-913 GCF_000699245.1 Pterocles gutturalis | reverse complement strand
TTTTTTTTTTTTCAGTTGTACTGCATTTACTTTCTCATTGCCCACTCTCCTATTTAATTTAAATTCTTCTGTAGGTCTCTGGTCTTCTCCTCTCTCATTTCTGTGCGCTGCTCAGCTTCTACCTCCCACATTGGGCCTGGCAGTGTCCGGTAAGATTGCAAAAGCAGGATAAAGCATGGAAGAGATGGCTGGCAGTGCCTAGCCAAGAGCTGGGAAGAATTTCAAAGTGCTTTGAGTTAATTACTGACACATAAATCATTCATTTTTGGACACTTGTGTTTTGTGATCTTCCCTGTCCTCTCTGTGGGTTTCAAGGACCTTCTTACATTTGCAGATCCTGGACAGCCAGGGCCCTACAGGGGTGATTTTGGAACACGTAGGACAAGCTGCCTTCCAGGATGCAAGCCAAGCAGTGCACTCTCTCGTCGTATGACCAGACCTGCGCTTCTCTCATGACGTGATACATGCACATTTGGTCACATAATGAATGAATGTCCTCCGACAGTCAGAACAACCAACATTTGAAGGGTTTCTGGAAAAGAGCACGAGTACGACCTGGGAGAATGCTCCTTATGGGCCACATCTGCTCCTGTCTTAAACTACGCTGCAGCTGCATTCCTTCTTACTGCTTTATATCTGACCCTCAAGCCTGGCTTCTGCCTTCCAGCCGCTTTTCATACTCCTCTGTTCAAACCATCCTTAGTTCTTTGAAACATTTTTAGTGGAGTGATTTTAAGTCTCCAAGAAATCCCAGTTTCCTTTCTAAACTTTGCTGAGATACAATCTATCAGATGTGGGGGAATTTGAAGAAGCTGTCTACTGAAGGTGAAGGTGTGAACCAAGACAACTTGGCTCCAAGACTTCCAGCTCTCTGCAGTGTCACGGTCTGTTCCCCTTCACTCCCTGACCTTGC
>NW_010154228.1:0-913 GCF_000699245.1 Pterocles gutturalis | reverse complement strand
TTTAAAGTAAATAAGGTAACACTGCTGCTATTTTTTTTTCTTTTGGAAGATATGTTTCTGTGAAGTAAACACCTAATCAAACCTAATCTAATTCCTATGTTAAGGACTGGAAGATACCTTACAGACATTGCCTGTTCAGCCCTTGCCCTCTGATGATCTTGCATCTGAGCAGTGTGTGGAAACATGCTTGATAAAAGCAGCACTGAAAGACCATCAATTTATTTTTCATCACATTGAACATCCAGTCATTGACCTAAAAGATTTGAGTTACTATCAGCCTGGCAAACAAGACTTAAAAGGCTCAACAGTCCTAAGCTAACCTCCTGAATCATTGGAGTGAATATGCAGGCTGCAAACCATACCATTTACCCTGAAAGACTTTTTCATTTTTAAGAAAAGAGATAACTATAATTGCTGTATACATATAGATCCAGGAAAATTATTCTTAATCTCTTTAGAAGCAATCTTTTTTTGCTTAATAAAAATCAAATTTTGTTTCATTGCTTTGTTGCTTTTCTAATTTCCCTGAAGTATTTTGAAGCATTCATTGCCTTTAAAAAAACCCTAATTTTTCTTAGTTGCAAAGCCTGCAGAGTCCTGAGTATTCTTATGTGCCATTAGTATGACACATGTGCTGTTGAAATTACAATTCAGCAATCTAAGTACAATAAAATACAGGATATTATTTTGCACAAATTTTGTTTTGTCCTTGTTGTAATAGAGAGTCGTTTCTGTTGTTTCTAGAGAGAATGCAGTGTCCCACAAAAGAGCTTTTCCTGATCAAAATTTTAAAGTAACAGGCCTTTATGGTAGCTACTACGAAGGAAAGCCACTTTGCCACAAATGTGTCTGCATATGCCTAATTGTACACTTAAGGAGAAGTCTCATCAACTTGGCATTTATTTCCATTTAA
>NW_010154227.1:0-912 GCF_000699245.1 Pterocles gutturalis | reverse complement strand
TCTTTTTGACTAACTTCCAAAGCTTTCCATCAGACCTACTTCAGATCTACTACCTTCGACAGACTGGATGTGTCAGACCTAGTTTACATGGCTTACCAGGAAAGAAGGAAAGAAAAGGAGTTGCATGGACTGGACGTGAGGGTGAGTAGCCTCAGAACAACAGTGTTCAGATACAGAGAAGCAGCTGCAAAAAGGAAAGCAGTATTCTTTTCTCTGTGTCTAGGGGCAGAAAAGAAAAAAGCAGAATGAACTTAAATGACAGTGCAAAGAAGACAAGAAAGAAACTGTGAGTTTGGTGTAATAGATTAGCCTTGGAATGCTGTGAGGCATCTTTAGAAAGAAGTTACCTTAATAACTCAGAGGACCCAAACAGACATCGGTGATCTAGGGCTGCAGGGCTGGAATATACAATTTCCTGAGATCCTTACAGCCCTACTTCTCCATGATTTTATGCACGGGCTATTGCACACCTGGTAAGCGAAACATGTCCCAAGTACATTGGACTGAGAGAGCAAGTGTTGTGGGTGCATGAGAGGGTTGTGCTGATTGAACAACCCTTGGACATGAGAACCCTACTCTTTACAAGCCTAGACTGAGATTTCTGAAGCTGGTAACAATAATATACTAAACTAAACCAGAAGTATTTAAACATTGAACTGAATTTTGGTGCTCTGCATTGTTGTTCGGGGACAGAAAACCAGTAAAAGTCTACCTATGTCATGTGCCACAACACACAATTTTTACATACATTACACACAGGACAGAATTTATGTCCTTGCATTAGGCTCCCACAATTCCTACCAAGCTTTTATATAAAAACAGGTACCTCATGAAAGAATTGCACTTCCAAACTGCCTGTTAGAGGCCGTGCTAGGTGAGTGGGGGGAAAGAAAAAAAAAGAAAAAAAAAAAA
>NW_010154226.1:0-913 GCF_000699245.1 Pterocles gutturalis | reverse complement strand
AAAAAAAAAAAAAAAAAAATCTTATTTTTAAGTTTCATTACTGGTTTGTAGCTGGCCAGAGAGCTATTCTCAAGTCAAGGTAGCTAATATATAATCTACAGCTTCAAAAGTACAGACATTGCTTTAATAATTTTTTACCTGCAAAATCATATTGTGAGGAAAGGAAAAAAAAGACATCAAATAGCTATGGGTCATGAAAACTAAGGATGTTTTACCTGTCATTAAAATTGACACATTTGTATGAAGAAGCAGAACATTACACTCTAGCTATCAAAGTGGGGGACTTAAGTGGAAAAGCCTCTTCACAGTCAGTGAAAAGAGAAAGTTGCCTTGAAAAAGCAGCTCAGTGTAGGACCTTCTGTTTCAATACACCATTTAACTGCAGAACAAGAAGATTATGAAACTAGCTATCATCTGAGGTCTGTGCCTAAAGCTAGGCAATGGAAATAATCCCAGAATACAAACATTTAATAGATGCACCAACACTCAAGAAGTATTTGCAGGTACTGGAGTTGGCTAAATGAAGCTTGCAAAAGTCAGCTGTTCTCTCCTGTTTGCATAAATCGAGCTGTAGCTGTTGCTGGTTTTAGTACATTCTGATAAATAACATATACTACATCTAATACTCTGGCATCTGAACAGAAACTTCACAATAAATAATCTACGGTATTTTTCTTGCTTCACTTTTGCTGACACTTTTGCCTGCAACGACTGGAATGGCTTATGGCTTGTCCTCTTGATAACCTCAGCACACAGATTTTAAGGCTGTTGGCTTTTTCAGTGTCTTTAGATTGCACGGACAATCATGTGCAACCCGACTGAAGGCCACAGGAATCACCAGGAAAAGTTTTATTTACTTGGATTAGTGCGGGTTCAGACTGAGGTCTCTGTTGGATCAGATAATAGATTATCA
>NW_010154225.1:0-911 GCF_000699245.1 Pterocles gutturalis | reverse complement strand
TAAATAGATGTAACTGAGTGTGTCAACAATGAAAAGTCATTTTGCTAAAAGTCGTCCATCAGGCTTCCATGTCACAAACACTGACATTTTGGTTGTCCACCTTGCCTTACTTTTCACATGGTGCTGAACATCCAATCCCTAAAAATCAGGTCTTCTCCAAGATGCTGCAAGCCAGGCACTCAAAGTCACTGATCCTTTTTCACAATCTTGGCCCCGTTTTGTAGCAGTGCGTGCCCACAGTAGCTCACAGGAGCTACTCAGTTTCGTTCAGTTCCTTTTCTTTACACAGGGACTTTGACTAATCTCCTTCCTCTCCTTCACAAGAAAAATGATTTTCCTAATAACACAGGCTAGACAGATGACAGATTGTCAGGACACACAGTACATGTTTTCTTTAAGTGAGCTTTTTATTTGTTATTTTAAGGTTATTTCCAGTTCTCTGACACTTATTCCAAAAACTCAGGTAACCAAGACAGGGCACAGAAACTGAAGTTATTCTTAGACTAATCAGCCAGTGATCTAAATCCACAACACTAATCTCATAATTTGGCATCACAAAGCTTAACCGGTCACATCTGGATAAGGTACTCCATGCTAACAGCCGTAGCTAGCTGTAACTAGCCCCATTGTTTTCAACCTGTTTACTCTGGGAAGTAAAACACTCAGTGTGTTTTATTTTGAGCTCACACCAGTGAGACCTACTTGGGTAGAGAGGAGGAGAATAATGACACTCAACAAGATACCACGGAAGTCATAGCTTCCCTAAGAGCACACCGCTCCACATTATTTTGTAGCTCAATGCTATTTTGTAGGGTTTTGTAGACTACACTTGTCCTTTGCAACTCCTTACACCCTTCAACAAGGTGTTAAAAGGCACAACTGGTATCCAGCAACTTCTGTTGGGTTCTCAG
>NW_010154224.1:0-910 GCF_000699245.1 Pterocles gutturalis | reverse complement strand
TACCATATCTCTGAGGAACTGAAAGTGCAGGATTCCTGACATGTTTGTCTAAAAACAGAGGATTGAATTGGAAAATAAAACTTTAAATCAGAAAGTAACAAAAGGGAAAAACTGCATGTATCCCTCTGCATACAATAATGGGTGGTGAATCTCCATCAGTTTCCAAATGTAAAATTACCAGATGCGCAGTCTGTGCTGTCATTTCTGCGGGTGCCCTGTGTCATTCAGTAGTCAAGTTGGAGCATGAGGAAGGAATTCAGAGATGACAGTTTTAGTCTATTTTGAAGTACTTTGTGGCTGTGCTGCTTAGTACTCTGTTCACCAGATTGTTTAAAGACACAAGAGTTTCTCTGACTCAAGGCTTTTCTTCACTTCGCTCTTTGCTTCAATTATGCCTCAGATTTTTTCCGGTATTCTGGTTCCCTTCTACAGAATTTGTCTTGCCTTTAAATTCAAGATGAACAGTACCTTCTTGGCTGGAAATAACAAGTGCTCCTGTCCCTAAAGCTCATCATGACATGGAGTTAAGCAGCTTAAATTGCAGTGTGTCTTGCACTTCTTTTTTTAGTCAAAGCTCTCTGTGCAGATTTGGTGTTTCTCACAGTTGCTTCCTCAGGGTGAGAACGGCTATTTGAAGTAGAGGACATGCCATCCTTAGGAGGAGGATGTTTATGGAAATTTGGTTTGTGCAAAAGCCTTTAAACAGCTTCAGGGGCAAGGAGGTGAAAATACTTCACACTGCTGTTATTCAGAATGTTGGTATTAATTTTTTGTCCATGCAACTGTTGGGAAAAACATTAGTAAATGGTGCTGATTGCAAACGAGGAAGAAGTGCTTCTCTGGCAGGTAGAAAGGTACGTCTTTTAGTTATAAATAAGAAATTTGGAGTTTAAAGGCTTGAAAGATTTCA
>NW_010154223.1:0-912 GCF_000699245.1 Pterocles gutturalis | reverse complement strand
GTGTGATGTTTCTGTGGGTGAGTTGAATGAATTAAGTGGTATAAAGGAATATATGAGAGCACAAATATGAAGAGCAAAAGCTGATAGCACATTTAGAATGAATACAAGATCACAGTAAATTTAACTAATACAAGTTTTGGAGAAGCTCAGAATAAATAATTTTGTTCACACTTGTCAGCTAGACTGAGAAATTTTATTATAACAAATGCAAAAAGGTAGCAGTTGCCTTTGCACAGGATGTGAATGTACTTAAAGTATCTAAACAGATGATTGTAGTTTATATTATGAGCCGCTACACTCAGAAGTATGTTTCTGGAGAAAAAGAAATGCTAGGTGCCAGCACATTCCGGCTTGGATCAGAACTGTAAAAGATTTGAGCAATAGCTTATTTTTGACAGATGAACTTATGTTTCTTTAAGGAGATCAAAGCAAGTTTGATATAGTACAGCAGTTACAGAATTTTAGAAGTCTTTCCTACAAGTGGAGTTTGACAGTCTTGTTTTGAAAAATGTATTTTAATAATTAATTCCTGTGTTTTGCAAAGACACTTCTTCGGCTTTATGCATCTCAGTGAAGTCAGTGAATTTATGTATATAGAGTTAAACTGCTTATATCTTTATGCTATTGAAGAATTTGATGTTATTTATTGTTTAGCTCTTCTGTGGTGAAACTGTCTTTTGAAAGCAAAGCAGACAGAGTGTAGAAATGTTTCTAAAAGGGAGCAAAAAAAGTCCTAAATGAATGAGTGGTTATTGGCCCCTGAGAATTTTGTAGCAAGATTTAAAACAAAAGAGTGATGGTAAATATTATTTACTGTGCTTTATTTCCTTGATTGTAAACTAACGTATGAGCTCAGTAGATCATTACCTCTGCTTTTATATAACCATAGTTAGACTATGGAAAAAAAAAAAA
>NW_010154222.1:0-910 GCF_000699245.1 Pterocles gutturalis | reverse complement strand
TTCTATGATTCTATGATTCTATGAACTGTAGGAATAGATTCTGAAAGGACCTCATGCTCCATTAAGAAGTAAAATAAAACATGCACTGCAATAAAAGGTAAGAGAGTATCAAAATGAAGAACCGCCTGCAGTGATGACCTGCAATCACTTGTGAGGTAAGACCCAGAAGAGCCAGACAATGAGAATTATGACTCCAAGCAATCCCCTGTCTGCTGCACGATAGTACACCAAAGAGAAAGTGCAAACATTTGCAAACAGACCTTTTCTGTCTTGGCTTGTAGAAGTTTCTGTCTGTTGCATGAACACAGATATTTTAATAGGATGTTACTCTATTTAGCCAACTGAAAAACAAAGTGCTTGTGTAACTAGAAAATCCTCTGAAAGTGCTTCATGGAATGGGAAATACACACTGCAGTTGGTTACAGCACCTGCAAACACACACAGAGGAATATTAACCCTACACAACTTAAGGAACATGTAACTTTGGGAACCCTGATTTGCTTTCCTAGATTTCTGGCCATGCCAATGGAGAGACAACGTATGCCATAAGCTGCAAATGACAGCCTCCGTATCAGGGGCCTGGGTAAATCAGCCAGCTTAAACATATGAAGTTAGCAAAATTTCACTGCAGCCTGTAGCAGAACATTGCCAAAAGACAGGTCCCAGCACATCCTATCTTGTCACTTCTTTCTTTTCTTCAAGTGCATCAAAAAACTGTTTCAATGCATCGTAGACACAAAATTGGAGTTTTAACATTCGGCCATTTGTAACTTAAAAAACAACAAAAAAGCCACAAAAACCAGACGCGACTACTATATTTCTTACCACTGAAGACATCACAGGGCATTTCGAAAACCACTAAAATCCTTCCAAGTCAGCCACCCGCAAAGCTTTTCACGAGAGGGTCTGC
>NW_010154221.1:0-910 GCF_000699245.1 Pterocles gutturalis | reverse complement strand
CAGATCAGCAACACCTTCACATCAGATCAGCATCTTTGCTGCAAATTTACTTGAGAGTCAGCCGTCATACGAAGTCTGAAAAGGTCTAAATAGGGAGTGTCCAGGAGTTACCACAACAGAAGAACACCAGGTGAAATATATTTGGAATAACTGATTTTCCATTTAATTGCTTATTAAAATATTTACTACATACTTGTTGAAATCAAAGTATCTTGCATTTGTTCTTACACATTTCCAAGTCTGTGCCTTTAAAAAAACCCAAAACCAATTGATCATAAATCACATTTTGCAACTAGCTTTGATTGTTTGACTAAATGCAACTGCAAACATAGAATTACAAGCTATTGAAGAGAAGAGTAACCTCAGATATTGTCAGTGGTTATATCTGCATAACACTCCATTGCTTTTAGTTATGAACTCATGCTGTGAAGTAAATTGTCTGGGTTTTCTTCACTTCTCATGATATTTGATTCACCTTTGAGTGTGAAAGGTACATTTCATTCTCTTGATGATTCAGGTCTGTATAAAAACCTGAAATATTTAAACCTACCTTCCCTTTACACTTCTCACTTTCCTGTCTCTCTAATCCATCCATGTAATTTAGTTTAAGACATTTATTTACAGTCCAACCTTTCCATCCACACGAGACCTTTACAGCAAAGATTAAGCTGGATGGAGGCCAAGAACAGTATAGAGACAGAATGAGAGAGCTGAACAACTTTCTTACATGCAGGTATTCACGCAAATTCATCTGGAAAAAAGTGGTCTTTTTCCTACCATTTAATAGTCATCTAAATGGTTCTAAATTGCATCCATTCTTTCACTTCTTTTTTAATTGTATGGCACGTTTGAAATTGTATCATGCCCTTTTATCCCAAGAACTTAAATTTATTAAAATTAAGGACTTTTT
>NW_010154220.1:0-910 GCF_000699245.1 Pterocles gutturalis | reverse complement strand
AGGGCTTCATCCCGTGTAACGGTGACTTGGTAGCGGGGAAGGAAGCTGCCGTGGAGGGTGCCAGCAAAAGGGATGGCTCTTTGCTTTTCAGCACGTCCCACCCAGCAGCTGGTTTTCTTGTTTGTCATCACAGAGCGGAAGAAGGAGACTGAGCTCTTTGGCAGCTGCTTGAAAGCCTACAAGGAGTCAGGAGAAACGCACATCCTGGCATTTGAGGGTGCGGTGGGCGCCGGAAAGAGCCACTTGCTTACTGAACTGGTCTGTTTAGGCCGGGATGCTGACCACAGGTACAATCCCCGGGCAGCCATGGAACACTCCAGCCCCTCTGCCAGTGCACCCAGCCCTTGGACTGCAGCCCCCTGAGAAATCGTCCTGGAGACACTCCTGAGGAGCTCCTGCATGCTCTGCTCCAGGTGGCCTCTGGAGCCGTGGCCTTTCCTCCTTCACCTCCGGGCCAGGCGCAGATAGAAGGAAAGAGCCCAAGCGCAGTGCTTCTCGCCTGCCTCCAGACCCACCAGGCAGCAGGGCAGCCTGCCTCAGAAGCCCTGCTTGCCCTCTGCCTGTTTCCCAGAAGGAGCACTGGGGCAGAAAAGCCTTCCTGTGCGCTGGGAGGCAGACTGCTGAGGTCTGGAGCCCAAAGGCAAACTCACTGCTTGCTCCATCTTTGCCTCTCAGCCCCGGGAGTTCCTCTGCAAGGGGGCACGTGGCCAGAGCTGGGCTGGTGCTGCGGAGACACAGGGTCTGGACCTGGCTCTGCCAGTGGCTTGGCAGCAGCTGCCCCTCTGTGCCCTTTCTTGTGCGAGGAGTGAGAAGCTTGGCCTTCTCTAGGAAGCGCTTTGAGATGGGTGGCTGAAGAGCCCCCCCAAGGGCATCTCCACCCCTTTGTCTTGGAAGGCTTGGGCTGTTGGCG
>NW_010154219.1:0-909 GCF_000699245.1 Pterocles gutturalis | reverse complement strand
TTTAATCTGCTGGTATAGACTTAGCCTCTGTATTTCACTTTTTCTCCTTTTAGTTTCTTCCACACTGTCTTGCTGACCCTAGAAATGCCATTGTAAAAACCACACATTTCAGCAAGTATTACAGGTGAAACCAACACTGAACCTGGAACAGTCTTCTCTTTTACTGAAACAGCTGGATTGCATGCTCCTGCCAGCCGTTTTAGGGACAGTTTACCCTCTGCTTGTTAACCTGTGTAATATCAGTCTCATCGCTCTGTCTTTCACTTTTGGGTCCTCTGTGAACGTAACAAAATTCTTTGGGTCTTTTGTACAGATGACGAATCCCCAGGTCTCTATGGGTTCCTGAATGTCATTGTCCACTCTGCCACAGGATTTAAGCAAAGTTTAAGTGAGTTGCAGTTCTGTGATTTGGGGAACTGGCATTGAAGTCGGGCCATTGGTGTAAACTTAAGGGGATGCAATTTTTTAATGCTACTATTAACTCTCAGAAAGATCAGGATCAAGGATCAAGCATGCATCGTTATTTTTTAGGCCTAGTCTGTTTTGGTTTTTTTAAGCTGTGTTTGTTAATCATCCAACAGTTTTCCATACAAGTCAGCCCTTTTCCTGAATTCTTTCAACTGTATTTTCTTTTGCAATGAAAGAGTGAGAACCATTCTCTGACATCCAAAATTTTTGGTTTGAAGAAAGAGGTGTTAAAGTTCAGGGGAGTGATTTGACATTAGCATCAAAAAAGGTAAAAAACCAGACACCTGTAGAAATAAACACGCTTCTCAGCCATTGATGAGAATAATCTAGGAAAAGCTGCAAAGCTTACCTAGCCTTATGGCTGGTGATCCTGTTCTTATCTAAGCTGTGTGTGCAGTCTCAGGAGGAAAGGAGTGAACTGGGTGTACATGTTTTCTCTTA
>NW_010154218.1:0-908 GCF_000699245.1 Pterocles gutturalis | reverse complement strand
AAATAAGGAAAAGTCTGTAGGGCTGGACATAATTAAATGATATAAGAAAAGCTATCACCTCTCTCTGTGAACCTTGCCTTGTTGAAAGGCTGACTTTTGCATTGTTCCCATACGTACATACATCCCAGGCATAATCTGTCCTCAAAAAGAAAGCGGTAGAGCTATCGAGTGACACAGCCAGAAGACTGCACTAATTTCCCTCTGACAGAAACCATACCATTTTCCATACCACCCTACAAAGGATCATCTGTGACTCGCTTTTTTTCTGATATCAGTCTGTACCAAAAGGTTAAGAAAGTTGCATTAAAGTGCCTAGAGCCCTAAGGAAAATACTCCCAATGAAAGCAGCTCTGCAGATATTTTAATGTCAGGCATGCAGATGTGACTTAATATCAAGCGTAATATTCTTTGTTTTCTCCACCCGTGTGACTTCATTTTAGCGGAAATCAGTTTGTCTCTTTCCCCCTCCCATGGCATGCTGGTTACTGCTGGTTGGCATCTACAATGCAGCATACCTTGCTGGTACAGTGCAAGAGGTTTTTTTAGGAGACCAAGCTCAGAATTCATCTCAGGGAGCTACCTGAATACAGGGAGCTGTCAGCCAAACATGCTGGAGGAATTGGACATATGCAGTTATGCTGTACAGGGAATTTCCTGTTCCCTGCACCACTAAGGCAGATTCAAGGGTCTTCATCGCTTGTTGACTTGACAATCTGAGGATCAAAGGGGAAGACAGAGTTTTCCATTTACATCTTTTTGCCCTCCTTTGTCCATAACCTGAAAAATAACCAGGGAACACAGTTCATATGGACTTGCAACAAGGTTTTTGCCCATGCGCCACTAAGAGGCAGATCCACACAGAAAATGCTTTTGAGAATCTTGTTCCCACTGAGTTTTCATACATCTCC
>NW_010154217.1:0-908 GCF_000699245.1 Pterocles gutturalis | reverse complement strand
AAAAAAACATTTTATACTGATTAAACTGCTTTTACCATCTTAATCCCTATAGAAGGTTGATGCTGTGTAGAAGAGTCTTGGCTCAGAATAGGAACATACCGCACCAGCTCTCCTGTTCTGCATCATACTTCGAACAGTTTTTTTCTGATCAATGGGTTAAGAGAGTGTTGCCAGGTGAAACGACTGCACATTACCCCTGTTGACCCTGCTGGGGTGGGATTATCCCTAATGAGCAACACAAAGGACAGCTGGAGGCAGTGACATTTTAAACTGGCACCACAAGATTTTCTGAGGTTACCTGTGAGGACCCTATGTTTCAGCACATAATCAGGACATGACTATGGATCTCCATCAGCTATGGGCACAACTTCTGGAACCAGAACCCAGTCATGGTGGCTAAACACACCAAGGTTACTAAACCCAAGGGAGTGCAAGGGGTCTCAGTTAAGAAATTGGATGTGTGAGCTGTGTGTTCTGAAACCTTAGTCTACACAGCTGCTCCAAACTCTCTCACTTGGCCTGAGTTTCCCAGGATTCTTTGTAAAAAATATCTTGCATCCACCCAGCAAAGGCAAACCCCAGTGGAACAAAGCATGGCAGTTGTTTTAACATCGCAGCTGTATTGATGGAGGGCGAAAGAGGGGCAGGAAGCGAATGACAGAGTCATTTTCTCCACTGAAAAATTCTGGGGCAATTTAGCTTTGCAAGTACACTTCCTTACCCTACCCACTTCTGTAAAAACCACCTAGAGAATAAATGCTTTCCTGTGAAAAAGGACAGATGTTCCATGGTGACAACTAGTCAAGAACCTAGTTTTCTGCTCCAGCTGCAAAAACATTTCTAGCTATTAATAAATGCTTTTCTTTTTCTTCTTATTCTGACCCTTTGCTTGCAATTTTCCTTCCTCC
>NW_010154216.1:0-908 GCF_000699245.1 Pterocles gutturalis | reverse complement strand
GGAACTCGATGATCTTGAAGGTCCTTTCATTCCCTAGTCATTCTATAATTCTATGATTCTATAACATAAAATGAACGAATGTCTATATAGCAAAGGAAGTAAAAACATGAAGTACAGTCCTAAAGCTCAATGTAATCCAGATGCCTTGGTGTTCAAGGTGAAGGAAGGTTGGATAGCATCTGTCATCTTCTTGTTTGCTCTTCCAGGTAAATTCCACCGTCTCCGTACTGAGGCAGACGAGCAAACCATTTGGGTTGATAAATGTGTGAGCCACGAAAATTACACCAAGGAGACCTCCGATAATGACATAGCCATGCTGCACTTGGCTGAGCCCGTGATGTATAACAAATATGCCCTCCCTATCTGTCTTCCCACCCGCAACCTGGCAGAACAGGAGCTGACAAGAAGTGGGAAGCAGATGGTGGTAACTGGCTGGGGCAGCACAAGTGATGTTAACAACAATTTTTCTACTTTCCTCAGTTACATTGAAATCCCCATGGTTCCCCGGAACGAGTGTGCCCAGGTGATGAGATTTGCTATCTCTGACAACATGCTGTGTGCTGGGAGCTTAGGAGACAAAAAAGATTCCTGCAGTGGGGACAGTGGAGGCCCTATGATCACTAGATATAAGGACACTTGGTTTTTGGTAGGACTGGTGAGCTGGGGCGAAGGCTGTGGAAGAAGGGAGAAATTTGGAGTCTACACCAAAGTTAGTCAGTATCTTGAGTGGATCCAGCACCACATAGATGAGATGTCAGCTTCTTGGAAGGGTTGATTCTGACACTAGGAGTCTGGAATATTGTGGCGATGTGCTAGTGACAGTATGCAGTGTAATGTACTGTCAAATCTTCAGTATTAAATATTGAGTATATGTTAACCTTGCGTACTGTTTTCCTTGGTATATATAT
>NW_010154215.1:0-907 GCF_000699245.1 Pterocles gutturalis | reverse complement strand
TTTACACCAAGGTGAACATGAGCCCTCCTGGCCAACAAAACACCCAAGGGTTGGGTAAGCAGCGGCCAACACCTTGCTCCATTTGCCCTTATCATCTTGCAGCCTTAACAGATGAATTTAATTTGTCTTAAATCAACTTCCCGTGCTGACGGATAAGTTACGGTTTTGTTTGGGATTTCTTCTAGCTTGCTGCAAGCACAGCCAAGATATCTCACTCCAAGAAGGAACGTTTCATTCCAGCAAACCTGAGAAAAATAAACTTAACACAATCATTGTCACCAATGATTTCAATCATTTTTGCAATTCAATGCGACGCTGGTGCTTCTTGACAGATTGTACCTTGTAAATCGATGGATGTAAATTACCAGACCTCTGGAATATGAAACAAAACCCGTGGCGTTGCTCATAAACAAACCTCTGTAACCAATCAAGGTCTACAATAGCGCGTCCTGCCCAAGCAGAGCGACTGCTAACAGATTTGAATGATTTAATAGCGCAAGGAGAAAAATCAATCTCAGCTTACAGGCTCTGCCTTGCCTCTGGTGCAACCTGAACCTGAGAAATAAACCTCCAACATGCTCAGGCTTTACGTAGCACCACGTGCATTTCCTCTACAGGAGAAAGGGGAAAGGCTCCCAGAGAAGTTTTACAGCTCTTTTGGGGGAAGAAACCCCTCCTATTTGGAAAAGAGATGCGGTATGAAACACTTACTGTGCCCCACAGGTAACATTAGGGACCAGTACACAGCTTTTAAAATTTTTATTTTTTACTTCCTTCCTCTCCAGAAGAGGAAAATCCCAAATAATTGCAAATACACATGGAAAAGGAAATTTGCTATGGGTTACATGCTTTCATACCTTTAAAGACTCAGGATTAACTTGCTTTGAGCAACCTGGGCTAGTGGGAG
>NW_010154214.1:0-907 GCF_000699245.1 Pterocles gutturalis | reverse complement strand
GTTATCAGAGGATATACGCACGCACGTTTATTAGGGAAATGTGTCCTTTACCTTATTCTTGGTTTCCTCCTGTAAAATCAGCATCGAAGCAGCTTTTTGCAGAAGCATTGCATGTTTCAAGCCTTAATTGTTCACTGAGTCTTAAGAGAAGTGCATGCCTGCTAAGTAGTCAAGGTCAGATACAGCAGGAGCACCTCTTTCTACGTACTCAGACACAGGCAAATGATAACTGAAAATTTCTGAGTGAGAAAAGGCCCGAATGCAGGGGAGGAATCAGGAATACCAAAATATTCAATTACTCAATTACTTCACTCCCTTGGAGGGAGTTGTTATTGGCGAGGGAGAGGTACTTTTTTTTGGTAACTTTTCTGATTCACAGATTATACAGTGCCAGTCCATACGAACCACCCCGCTGCTCTTCAAAATACAAAACTTGTATGAAAATTGTAATATATTGTGATTCAGTAATTATCCCTGCTGATTTAATAAGTTGTCTAAGGACGCATTCCACTAACGTTCCACTAGTTTCAAGTGTGAATCTTCTTGTCAATTCTGATTAATAATTTTACACTCATTTGAGAGTGATATGTACTTTGCTAAATTATGCCAGAGTTAAAAAGGGAAGGAAGCACCAAGCTAGCTTTTGCAGGTGCAGGCTTGTGTTTTGCATGAGCTTGTGCAGATTAAGCTGTCATGAAGAGAGATGTGGAAAACTATTCTAAATGTTCATATTTTATTGTTTTTATGGAGTGCTTTACAAACTACTTGGACATTCAGGAGACTGAACTGGGACAAGGTACCTAATGTAAAGCTATAAAAGCAGACACCTCATCTTTTTGAGAAAGTATTACTTGTATGAAAAATGAACCGTAGATCATTCTTAATAATTGTAAAAAAAAAAAAAAAA
>NW_010154213.1:0-904 GCF_000699245.1 Pterocles gutturalis | reverse complement strand
AAAAAAAAAAAAGGCAGAAAAAAACCTGAGCTACCTGCAGTGAAAGAGTAATATTGCTCTTCTATAAGTCTCTCCTCTCCCTTTTTATAAATATAAAATATATATACTTATATGTGTACACACAGTCAGGTAATTCAGAATTTGTGCACATCTAACCTTATCATTAACTTGGCTAGTACGTTCAAAGCTCTCTAAGCAAAAAGGAAGTGCTTTCAAACACAAAGGCCATCAGGTAGTGTTGTCACATAAAAGAACAAGATTCACAGTACACATCAGGCTTACAAAACTTAGCTTTAGCTTTCAGGCCAATTTTTATCATTAAGTTATATTTATAAGATTCCTTATATTCAGTACCTTCCTTCATCTTGAGATGTTTCACTGAAAGTGCTATCATCCAGCACTTGAAAATTATTCGCACTGGAGGAGCTTATCTGCTGATTAGCCTTCTTTGAATTCTGTCTTTTCTTTTTCTTTGCAACTTTGGCATTCAGGGCAAATTTACTACATTAAATAAAAAGAAAAAAAATCACCAATTGAGTGGCTTTACATAAAATATTTCTGCAAAACAGACATACTTAAGACGATGTCCAGAAACAACCGAGATTAAAAACATCTGATAAAACACAGACACGACTCCAAAGATCATGGAAGATAACCAAGCATTTAAAAAAACCTTCCCCTAGGAATGAGGGGGAAACATGGAATCTCAGCTAGATTCAGGTAAGCTGGAACATATCTAATATCCCCATTAGAGGAAGTATCTAGAGCAGAGATTCCTTAAAGGAAAGGACAGACAGGAAAACAACTACTGCTTAGGGTTACATAAAAATATCTGTGACTTCTTCAAACTTTTCAGATTGTTTTGAAACCAAATTCCTGTGGATTTCCTTTTTTTTTTTTTTTT
>NW_010154212.1:0-907 GCF_000699245.1 Pterocles gutturalis | reverse complement strand
CCAAACAATTCTATGATTCTACGATTCTATTAAACATTTTGATTAAATGTTAAAAATGACTGCCAGTCTGACAGTCAATGTGAACCTGTATGAGCACGGCAGAAGTAAATAATCACACAAGGTGATTTATTGACTAAAGACGACTTTTAAAGGAAAAAAATATTTATGAAACTTTATGCCTGTTTTTAAGTTGCTTTGAAATCAGCCAGTGAACAACAACAGAGCAGGAGGGCATAATCAGATGGACAGATGGTTTCTTTAGGAGTCATGCTGAAAAGTATTATAATTCTGTAGGAAGAAGTAGCAACTGGAAGTGAGACAAAACCCAACAATATTCTGGGAAAACTTTAATCACTTTTATTTTTTCCAACATCTATAATTATTAATCCCTATTTTAATAGCTTATAGTGCAGTGAAGAGCCTGAGGCCTTCTATCAGTAACAGAAAAAAAAATCATATTTACAGGACTACCAGCCATTAAAAGATTTCCCTGAGGTACTTCATTCTTTAAGTTAGTGTGGTTCACCTCATTATCTATAGTATTATTTAACATTTTATGTGCTATTCACAATATTTTAAATCAAGATATAAATTTATGCACATAAGTGACTTAATCATGTGTAGTTTATATTTTTCTGTTTATGTTTATTTCAGTTCTTCTGTAGGATCTATGTAGCAAGGACCCCCAAAACACACAAAGAATAATTCATGAGTCCTTCTGTAAAACTTTGGGAACAGCAAACTGGTATTTTCTGTCATATCTACTGTACGGCTGAAAATACTCTCACCTTCCCTAATACAGATGGAACCATGTCCTCTTAAGAAAATAATCTTTAGTTGAAATTTTAAAAAGTTAGATTTTTAAATCATAGAATCAGAGAATCATGGAATAGTTTGGGTTGGAAGG
>NW_010154211.1:0-907 GCF_000699245.1 Pterocles gutturalis | reverse complement strand
TTTAGAGATTCTGCTATTTACCAGACAATTTATGCAGACTAAACAAAAATAGCAAGTATAATATATTTAAAGGGTATTAACTTTTTATAGTACAGTTCTGCTTTTTAGAATTTTCTGAAAAAGACGATTTCTGCAACTGTGCTCTAAATCTGCACATAAATGATTTCTATAAGCTTTGAGGCATGAGTGATTTTTAACTGAGGTCTACTGTAATGCCTGCTTATTTAAATTATTAGCCCTTATTTAAATTTGCTAAATATACACACACATGCAGAACTCACCTATCTGTATATACTGAATACGTATTCAGCTTTGTATATACATGAAACAAAAATAATTGTAAATCTCCATTTATCAATTTCATTGGTGTCAAATCATAATTATATACCACCAGGAAAACAGGCTACTTTTCTGAGCCTTGGGATCAGTTATCCTGAAGTTTCTACTTCAAGGTTATTGTCTTTTTTGTCTCTACACTTCCAAACAATTTTCACCTCTCCATTAGCTCATTAGGATGCTATCTGCTAATTTATTTCTAACAAATTCTTCTGCATGCTTTTGTGTCCTTATAGTGAAATCCTGGCTTTGTTGAAGATTTTGGACACTGACTTCAGCAGAACCCTGATTTTGCCTGATCTGTCTCTCTTTTACAGTCTTCTCTGTCCAGTGAGGTAAATTATTTGTCAAGAATTCTAAATTCCTAGCCTGCTTGTTCCCTATCTGAATAGTCTGAAATAGTCTCAGAATTAATCTAAAATGATTTAATTTTATATTTATTTCTTCCACAATCTGTGATTCCTCAACTAATATTTTTGTTCTCCCTCTTTTTGTCATGTGACCAACTTTTTCCCCTTAGAGAAAGCAGTCTTACCTCTGCCCAATTACTTCATGAATCATTTTAGTTGCT
>NW_010154210.1:0-906 GCF_000699245.1 Pterocles gutturalis | reverse complement strand
TTGAGGCCATGGAAGTGACATCAGGAGTGACAGGCTGTCAGAAGCAGGTCCTCCAGCCTATTGCTGTTTTTACCTTCTCCATCTCTTCATCCCAATCTGCGTCTCTCTGTATTACTCAATCTCTCTCCCCTGTTCTCTGTCCTACTTTTTCTCTCTCCATATGTCCCACTCCCTGTCCCCATCTTTATCCTTCATTCCTTCTTCCTCTCCTTTTTCTTTGTCCTTTTGTCCTGCTCCCTGATGCTATTTCTTCCCCCATCTCAGTGTCCCTTTCCCTGTACTTTTCTCTCTCTGCTCCTCGGTCCTTCTCCCTCATATTACATTTATCTTTGTAGCCCTCTGTCATGCCCCTGTCCCTCTCTTTCTCCATCCCTCTCTGCTGTTCCCTGCCCCTGTCTTTCTCTCCCCCCTCCCTGGTCATTCTCTGTCCTTGTCTCCCTCTCTTCTCTGTTTCTCGATCCCTCTGTCCTGCTCGCTGCCCCTGTGTGTCTCATTCTGTCACAGCCCCCTGATCCTCTTTCCGTCTGTCTCTCCATCCTTTTATCTGTCCTTCTCCCTGCCCCCCGCCCCATTTCTCTCACGCTTCCTCTCCCTTTTTTATTCTCTGCTGCTGTCCTGCTCCCTCTCCCTATTCCTTTTTAATCTCTCTGTCGTGCTGCCCATCCCAGGATTTTCTTCATCTCCACCCTTGCTCCCTGTTATTATTTTTCTCTCTCTGTCCTGCTCCCAGTCCCTCTTTCTGCCTCTCCTCCTCTGTCCCTGCTGCTTCTCTCTCTGTCTCCATCCTGCTCCCTTTTTTCTCCCTCTTGCTGTGCCTCTGTCATTTTCCTTATCCCCATCTTTCACTGTCTCATTCCCTGCATCATGCCTTCTCTCTACAACCCCAGTGCAGCCGCTGGACACTGT
>NW_010154209.1:0-906 GCF_000699245.1 Pterocles gutturalis | reverse complement strand
AAAAAAAAAAAAAAGTTACAATTGTTCTTTCATCTAGGTCAGAATGTTATTATAATGAAGAAAATCTTATGGTCAGAAACCAGAAACTTCTGAATATTCTTCTGATTCTTTGACTGAATTAGAGTGGCCCTGGGCAAAAGCAAATGTTTTTGTGCTCACTCTCTGCATGTGTAAAATTGAATACTAGTGCTTATCTCTCACAAGGGAATTGTGAGCTTTTTAATTATATAATGCCAGTAAGATGTTCTGAGTCTTCAAGTAGCAAATAATTATTCTTAAAACAGTACTCAGTTATACTTATACTTCTTAGAGAATGTAAAATTAATATTCCTTTAGAAAGGTTCTAAGATCAAGTTATTTTTTGAGTGAAACTAAGTTAACCTCCTTCGGTAAGCCAAATCAACTGAAAGGTTTGGCTCAGAAAAGAGACATTCATCTCAGTTCAATCCATTAAGGAATCTGTTCAAATTCTAACAAAAGCAATTTGATTCTTTCAAAACAGGTTGACTTTTTTTCTCCAGTTTATCAATATTAAATAGAAATTACATTATGAGTGGATATATTTCAGGTTCCTCCCAAAATAAAACTTTGCCTACCTTCCTAAAATGCATAACTTTGTAATTCTTAAGAACCGACAAAAATGTTTTTAAACAGATGAAGAGAGTCTGAAGATGTATTTCACAACTGTACTTAGGTGTGTTTTGTGGTATGAGAAAACATTTCAAGGGTGTCACATAAACATAGATAAACATATAGAAATCCATAAGCTGCTTTTTCTGACTTCAAGAAACTGCATCAGATTTTAAAATATTTGCAATGTATTTCTTAACTAGTTATGAATTTATGTAACTCTACCTTTATTCTTAATTTGACTTTTACATTTTTTAGAGGCCATCACCTGCAGCT
>NW_010154208.1:0-906 GCF_000699245.1 Pterocles gutturalis | reverse complement strand
AAAAAAAAAAAAAAAGAAAAAAGTTCAGGTTTTTAGCTCCAGTTAAATCCCAGTCTTCCTGTTAAGGGGTTTACTTTCAGTGGGAAATTAAGAATCCAATGCTTCTGGATCGCAGCCTGTCTGAATCCAGTGCTTAAGTATGCTGATTTTTGTTTTGAAATAAGTTTTTCCTTCTCTTTCTACAACATTTTGTTTAGCTGAAGGAGTCCAAGAGTATCTCTTTAACTCTGAAACAACATGGGATACATTTATTATTTTTGAACTGTCAGAACTACACAGTGAGGATTATCTGGAGCATATCCAGAGGAAAATGGGAGAATTGTATGGGAAAGGGAAAACGTATGTTGATAATAGTATATAGTTAGTGTTTGTCTTATTTTTTTCCCTCCATGTTGCTGCTTCCACTACTTTATTTTTTTAATTTTACTTTTAGTGTTTGTTTATTCCCTGTATTTTTTCTTTTATTGACCTGAAAGGAATGCATAATCTCAAAAATAGGTTAATTTAAACTATTTTGCACAACCTGTTTAATTAGAGCATTCAGTGTACAAGTCTGGTAGCAGCTGAACTTCTGTTGCAGCAATAGAGGTTATCTTGAATAAAATAAGACTTAGAAATCCAATACATTTGGGGGAAACGTTACCTTCTACCTGAGCTGAAGGTGCACAAAGTGAAATTACAGTAAATGAGAGCAAGTTGTTATGGGGCATGAGTTGGGATTCAGAAATAGGATTTGATGTAGTGAAAGTTCCATATCTTAGGTCTTAGTAGTTTGGAGCTGTTACAAAAATAGTTCAGAGTTGTTTGTAAGAAGATTAGTGTCTAAGTGAAAATCATAGAATCATAGAATAATTCAGTTTAGAAAAAACCTGTAAGTTCATCGAGTCCAACTGTTAGCCTAACACT
>NW_010154207.1:0-905 GCF_000699245.1 Pterocles gutturalis | reverse complement strand
ACACCCCAGCACTCACCTCACCCGTGGGTGCAGCCCAGGGGGGGCTGTGACACCCCAGCAAGCAGAGCACCCACCTGGGAGCTGGGCGATGGGGTGCCTGCCTGTGCCTCAGTTTCCCCTCCCTGCACGGACTGTTTCAGGGATGCGCCAGCTCATCGCCCTCTCCCCATCCCAATATCGCCGTGTTTTGGGGGGCTCAGTGTCCCTTCTCTTGCTGTGGCCATGGCTCCACGCCCTGTTTGCCCCCTGCCCACGTGCCGTGTGCCTCAGTTTCCCCAAAAGGTGCAGCCCCCATAGGACAAGTGCTGGGGCTGAGCCGGGGCTGTGGGGGGTCCCCAGCGGGACCCTCACTGAAGCTGAGCCTGTGACCACAGGTGGTGACACTGGATGCCACCGATGTGGCACTTCTGTCCCAAGCTGGTGCATGGTGGTGCCAGGCTTTGCCAGCACAGACGGATGGGTGCCTCCTCATCCTCACCCCTGGTGACACCGCAGAGCCCAGGGACACATGCTGTCCCCTGCAGAGCTCAGGGACACGTGCTGTCCCCCTGCCCGTGCCATGGGACACCCAGGGCTGAGCTCCCAAGGGCGCGAGCTGAGGCTGGCCTTGCTCGTGACACCCCAGGTGGGATCAGAGCAGCTCCCAACCACACCTGGGTGACTTCTCGGGGCCTGGCGCTGTGCCGGGGTGACAGTGACACCCAGCCGGCTGACAGCACTGCTACTTATGGGGACGCACCACGTACCCACGCAATCACCAACACCCTGCAGCATCCCCTGGTGCACCCAAGTCCAAATCTCCATCCCACCACCCAACCCTGCATCACCACCCATCCCACAACCCAACCCTACATCTCCATCCACCACCCAACCCCGTATTCCCCTCCATCCTGCCACCCAACCCT
>NW_010154206.1:0-904 GCF_000699245.1 Pterocles gutturalis | reverse complement strand
AAAAAAAAAAAAAGCATCCAAGCCCACCCTAATATTTCAAAACACATCTGCAAATCATCGCCAAATTGCATTTCTTCATGCTTCTTTCTTCTGAATTTTTTGAGATGTCCAGAAATGAAACAGGTGTTGAGCAGTAATTTGAAAAAAGAGCAAATTACATGAACTCTAATCAATAGTCTGCAGCCTGCTAGCAGATTCTAAAAGGTCAAATATAGTCAGCAAAAAGAGCATTAACAAAGTACTAATAACATGCTCTAAAAGAACTTCCGCTCCATGCTCATGAAACCTGAAACAATTAGTTACAAATCCCAAAGCCTATATCACCAGTAGAGTGGGTGCTGTGATTTCTTCATTAATACAGAAAGAATCAGTGGTATTCATAAGCCTGTTCTAGGCTTATATCTCAGTTCTCCAGGTAACACAAAGCAGAGGTATCCCAGAACCAGCTCCTAAAACCCTTCAGCTCCTTCGCAGCTGAGCTGTTCTTTCTGGTCATCACTCGCCTCCTCCCTAGCTAGGTTTGATATTCAAGCAGGACTGCTACACTTACATCCTTGGAACATTACAGGAGACTACACCATTAACAAGTGAAATACCTCAGCCAGCCACGGAGCATGGTAAAAATCAGTAAATCAATTTTCTAAACCAAAGGGTTTTTTACATTACGCCTTGCAGTAAGCAGGAAAAAAAGGTATGAAAACATTAACAGCAGCACTGGGAGTGAGATCTTCTACCTAATACTAAAAAAAAGACGTAAGTGACACAAATGTTTTTAACAATGCACGAAGAATATTAAAGCACTTTTGCGAAGAAAAGGATATAGAAATAGTTTTATTTGTTTCTTAATTTGAGAATAAGTATTCAGACAAACCCGACCTGTACACCTTCACAACTATTTGGGCTA
>NW_010154205.1:0-904 GCF_000699245.1 Pterocles gutturalis | reverse complement strand
TGCAGAATAATCACTAGCTATAAGAAAGAAACAGAGCAACTTGACACCTGAAAAAATAAGGCATTTCCATGTAGAGGCACAACAAGCAGAAAGAATTCTGCTTCTATGTTTAAGGTTTTTTATACAATTTTTAAGAAGGTAAAGACATGAGAAATTTCCAAGATCTTACAGACCTTATCGAGTGGACCACTCCTTTTGATTAAGTCTGTTATAAATGCATTTTTGATACATTACTAATTTTCCAGGAATAAATATCAGTAAAAATAAGTTTTTATACCTCTTGCCATTACACAAGAGCCTGAACTCTGAAAATTGTTGTGCCTTTCAGGGGTATAATATATATTTTTTTGCAATTACTGGAGGGCTTAGTTATCTCCAGTTTGATTTTTCCAGCTCTTTTATTTTCATACCAAAAGCAACATCTACACGCACTATAATCACCCTGTCAGAGTGTAAATTAATTGTTACTTATCAGATACTTTAGTACAAACTTTCTGTAACATTTGGAAACAATAAATTAGTAATAAATAAACAAATTTGTACTGTGCATAGGCTTACATTCTTGAAGAACAATAAAATATGTGAGAAAATATGACACTTTTCAGACTCAAATACTGAATTCACCAGGAAAAAAGTGTTCTTTAAAAGTATTCGTGAAACCAAACCAGCAATATCTTCTTGACTAGACCAGTAAGTAGCACGACATTTCCACAAAGTTCTATGGTTTCTCCTCACTTCTCTTTACTAAATGCTGCCCTCCAAACACTTGGCAACTAGTGAGAAGAAGCACATATTTCTGTTTAGTGAGCTGATAATCTCCTTTTATTTAGGATAGGATTACAGCATCTATTTTCTCTTAAAACATGCAACAGGATTGCATAAAGGTCCTAAAAGAAAAAAAAAA
>NW_010154204.1:0-904 GCF_000699245.1 Pterocles gutturalis | reverse complement strand
TCCCCGGTCCCTCCAGAGTCCTTCCCACAAACCAGGCTCGGGACCTGTCCCCCTGCAGCCGGAGCCGCAGCCCGCGGAGCGCACCCGGCAGCAACCGGGAGTCAGCGGGTACCGCGGGTGCGCGGGGCTCTGACAGAGTTCTGGTGCGCTGCTAACTTTCTGCTAAGTAATGAATAAATTAGCACCGCTGAAAGGGGAAATAAATATCGCAGGGAAACGCCAAGACCCACAGCTCTTTTTAATCTTGGAAATCGTTTCACAGGTCAAGAATTCTGAGCCTGAAAGTCTACCCGTCACCTAGTTTTGGATCTGGTTACGACTAGAGCAACTCGAAGAGAGCCCCAAAGCAAAAGAAAGTGCTTAGACAATAAGGCTCTGCGGGAAAGTTGTTAGTCAGTGACTGTGTTTGTCTACCTTTCTATAGGAATTAATGCCACAGTTCTCTGTGCCTCTGTAGCCTGGACTGACAGTAATCCACCTCTGTGACTTCTGCCCTTTGTGTTTTCACAAAACTCGGCTCACTTGTAGCACGACAACAGCACGGAATAATGACTTTAACCTTCAAACATTCTTTAATTAGCTTTTTCAGCAAAGTAAAAGATGCTCAAATGAGCCCTTTGACAAAAACTGACCTGCTCCTTCAAATTCTACTTTCGCTTTTGGGACTAAGATGTTATTGGTTCACAACTCGTCTGAAGTCATCTAATAAGGGATTATTTAGGAACTATTACCCACACGCCAATTAAAGCCTCTCCGATGAAATTCGGGAGACAAAGATAAGCATCAAAACGGAAAATTAAACTATTTGCACATGGCTTGTTTTTCAACAACCCATTTTCCATCTCAGGATAAACATCTTCGCTCCAGCTCGCTCCGCCGGAGCGGGGAGGCTGCGGGGAACCTC
>NW_010154203.1:0-904 GCF_000699245.1 Pterocles gutturalis | reverse complement strand
TGATTCTGTGATTCTATGATTTTATGATTAAAATGGGATTGGTATCTAATTTTCTAGATAGGTGTCTAGATGGGTGCTGTGCTTCGTACTGGTGGGCACTGGTGTGCTTTGATGAACCGTAGGGGACATGGTGGGATGCTCCTGGTCTGCTTTGATGGAACCATAGGGGAGACGGTGGGATGATCCTGGTCTGATTTGGTGAACCATAGGGGAGATGGTGGGATGCTCAGATGCTTTTATGCTCCTTCTGCCAGAATAAGCTCTCCCTCTGCAACAAGATGAGAAATCTAAAGCTTCACAGAAGCGCAGAAACTGTTTTACATTGTCATGCATTGTCAAGTACAGAAATTTAACAGAAAGGCAATATTTGTCTGAAACCCCCTCGCTGAGTAAGAGAAGAGCTGTGCTGGGAACCCTGCAATGGGTTTTCTTGGTCCATTGCTGCAGGTGATGGTGCTGGGAGCTGTGATTTTTGCATCCATAGCTTTATTTATCACAAAACATGAAATTTACCCCTGTCATCACTTCCCAAACCCCCAAGAATTAGTGACGTTATTGAAATACTGTCCAAGATGTGTTGCTTTCAGTTTTTCTGGATGTCCTTGCATCCTAGATACATCCTTAATTCCTGCTCTGAGTTTGCTCTGCCGCTTATTGCACTTACTTGCAGTTATGCAACAGTGCAAACGTAAGCAAGGTTGTATCCCAGCCTTTTTTGGGGGGGAAAAAAAAATATTGAAATTCAGTTTATGAATCTGAGCCTTTTGAAAATAAGGTCTTAAGTAACTAACCATCAGTATCATTCATCTATTAGTAATTTATCTCTGCTTAGATACACATGAACAAATGTACATATACACATTTCTGAGAAAGTTTGAGTTTTTTATATTATATATATATATAT
>NW_010154202.1:0-903 GCF_000699245.1 Pterocles gutturalis | reverse complement strand
GCAGAATTTAGTAACTTTAATTTGAGGCTGAACAGGCCCCATTACAAATGTTGCAAAAGTAGAACTGAAGCAGAAGTACTTCTGTTGCATCCTTTGCAGTGATAGTTATTTTTGCAACTGAGGCATTAATTTCATCCCCTGTTTCTGCCAGACTTGAAGTGGATGGCTGGTACTTTTGTCAGAAGTACAGGGGATGCCTGTCTGTCCTGGTATTAAGAAAGATGTTGAATGCTCTCCACTGCCTCTGAAAGAAGATGAAGCTGGGTAATTTCAATCAAATAGATCTTGTATGATTGTACTGCACAAGGCAGTATTACCTGTGATGCGTGGTGTTAAACATCTGGAGGAAAACAGCAGTTTTGAGTCTACCCCAGACTGTCGGAGCTCTTGGTAATATGAAAGAGCTGCTTAGCAAGTTTGCTTATATGTGTCAGGGTTCATTGTTTCTATGTTTTTGTGTTTTATTAACACAACTGCTGTGCATATGCAGTATAGATTTCCTGAACTGTGCTTTCTTTAAAGCTAGAGCAAAGCTGCCCTTGCCCAAAGGGCAGATAGGTATCACCTGTTCCAGAACAGTAACTTCTGCCTTGTACTTGCCAAACCTAGTGGTTGAGCCTGGTTGTACCAAGTGACAGAGTTTCTGTTTTATTTTAGCTTTATCTTCAGAGTTGTGTTATGCTATTTGTCTGTTCCCTCCTTATGAATGTTTCTCAGATTGACTTGCTTACAGTCTCTTTGTGAAGGCTGAAATATCTTTGTGAATTGGAGGAGAGTAAAGTGTGACAGCAATAGCTGTGGTATGTTCTCTCACAGCCAGCATACTGGAAATACATACTGCTTCCTCTTGTGGTGGTAGCTGGTATTTTTCTAAAAAAACAAAAAGCTTTCTGCTTTTTTTTT
>NW_010154201.1:0-903 GCF_000699245.1 Pterocles gutturalis | reverse complement strand
GAAAGTTAACTCTGTCCCAGCCGAAACCAAGACACTTACCTGAAAATGTGGGAAAGACTTGTGTTTTGTTGTAAGTGGAGACTCTTTCAAGCATTTCATATTTAGATTTCAATGATAATAGAAATTCTGGATATTGTATTAACTTCGTAGCCAAATGTATTTTCACACTTAATTCTTACAAAGATTTATGCAGTATTTTAATCTATTTAATTTAAGTGTATTGATAAACATAGAATTTTGACGTGCTCATTCTCTCTAGGCTCATCATGATGATTTCTAGCATTTTAACCTAAGCAAAAGTGTGGAATTGGCTGGGAGAAAGGCACCTGCTCTGGTGGGAAAAATGGTGGCAGAAGCTGAAGTACACCAGAAAAAAGAACTGGGGAGACCAAGTGAGAGGCCAGCTCTGATCAGCTGGAAGACTCTCCAGTGCCTACAGAAATTGATCCAGTGAAGTTGTTTGTGCTTAATCAAGAAAGCATAATCAAGGTTTTAATTCAACCTATGTGCATGTGAAATTAAATGCAGAGTGCCATACAGTGCTGTCTTACTACAGTTAACTAACCTACCTTAAGGATGTTATTGTTCCTGACACTTATGACAAGGTAGTGCTACTTACTGAACCTTATCAGAGAGAATTTTATTCAAATATTTAGATCTATGCATAGAAGAAAATGTTACACAATAAAAGATTAGAGTTTCAATGTAATGTGTGTCTTGCATCAAACGGTTGGAGAAAAGCTGGAAGTATATTAAAAGTAGTTTTATAGATTTGGATTGTTTTCAGTAAAGCAAAATTCTGAATGCAAGGAATAGATGGACTCATGGTTTTAATTTAATTTTGAAACTGCTGTTATTTAATCTGTTTCAAAATTCTGTTGCTACTTATTGTGACACAACGTT
>NW_010154200.1:0-902 GCF_000699245.1 Pterocles gutturalis | reverse complement strand
TCTGAGAAGAGTTGAGGCTCTGGAGAGGTGCCCTGTCCACGTGCTTCATTCCTCCTGACTTATGCCTGCATTCCTCTGCTGCTGTCACCCCTGGTTCTGATGGCCTGACAGTGGCACTGGTCTCTCTGTGTAGTAGCAGGTGATAGTACATGGCAACAGTCCAGCTTCTCATTTCCAACCCTCACAGACTGCCAAGCAGTGAAACATTGGGCATTCTTGGAAATATCCGGCGGAAACATGCAGCAGTTAACGCTGTTACTGTATTCCTCTTCAGCCCAATGGTATTTTGGAAATCGCTGCTTTGATGAAAGTACATGACAGAGGTAACCTTCTTAAGCACCTGGCAAGAGAATATCCTGGAGTAAAGGGTTCATTCTGAGCTCATTGAACTTGGATTTAACTGGTTATAGGAATGGAAGAATGTGCTTCATTTTATGAACTGGTCTGTCTTGAGAGTCTTTTTGTAATTTTGCTTTGTGATAATGTGGCACACTGAGGTCGGTAGCAAGGAATAAGGAGGTAATAAGCTGGAAAGCTGATGCTGTACACAGAACATCTGTATAGATTCCTATATAAGGAAACTATAGTCTCTGTCTGCCATCTGGAGAGGCCCTCTGCGTTGCAGTATATTCAGCTGACAACTTTGAAACCAAGAACAGACTTTTTAATAGATTCATCCAGAGGGAGAATGAAGAATTATTTTATATTTGTATGATTTTGCATTAATATGTAGGAAATATAACTTAATATCAGTGACATTCGTGTGAAATAAAAAATGCAGTATCAGGAAAAAGACATTTATTTAATCATAATGACTGAATTTCCTTTCTTTTATGGGGACCCCCCTCCCCACCCCCTCACACCCCCCAAATAATGTAGGCCATGGTGGTCAGACTTTTTTT
>NW_010154199.1:0-901 GCF_000699245.1 Pterocles gutturalis | reverse complement strand
AGGAATGTTATTGAAGTTCCCACTTGCTGATCTGGATGTTTAGGGGTGAATTCAGAAGTTCCCTTGCCTGATTTTCAACGGGCTTAAGGATGTAAGAGAGACATATTCTGTTTGCTTTCTGCCTTCCCCCAGCCCACAGCACCCCAGAGCTCCACTGGGAGAGAACATTTTTCCACCCTGCACCAAGCCTGAGTGTACTGAGGTCTGAGTGACTCACTTCTGTCACCTTACTGTTCAGCACAGCCACAGCTGGGCCAAGCACCCTTCGCTGGAACCTGTTCCTTTCACCTCAGTGATCCCACTTACTTCAGGTCTATGAGGATTTCAGGGTTTTATGTGGTTGTACAAGAGAGAAAAAGGGATGTGCATGCATGTGTTTGTTACCTTCTGCACTTGCCCTTTCGAACCATTTCAGGATCTCAGTGACTGAATCGGTCTGTAAAATCTTGCCAAGTTTTCCCACCACCTGGAAGATGTACAAGATAGCTACCATGAAGGAAGAGAAGCTGATTCGCAACGTGGTCTGTGTGTGTGTTTTAGTTTGGCTTTTGCTGTGTGGGCACGCAGTTTGACAGCGGTGCACATTGCCTAAGATGTCTTGTCAATGTTGCCATCACGTGAGCTGAGGACACCAGGCTGCAGGAGGTAATGTTGAGAGAGCGCCATATACACAGCGCTTCAGAGACACAGGGAGGAAATCGGAAGCAGTGTTTACTCCATAGAAAGCCCCTTTGCATGTGACATGTAATATTTGCAGTCTGCTCTTTAGAGAACAAGTTTCAGCCCCTGTGCTCTCTGCATTGCTTCCCCAGTGATTGCCAATAGCAACTCCCAGTTGGGTGAAAGCAACTCAGAGTAAATGCTAAGCACACAATTAAGTCAGTAGAATCCACACTGGGGG
>NW_010154198.1:0-901 GCF_000699245.1 Pterocles gutturalis | reverse complement strand
CCGAGCCAAGGGCTAACCCACCACACCCAAGTATAAAGACTTTTAGCATAGCGACAATGCACATAAAGCCAAAGAGATTTGAAAGTAACTCCTTTATTTTCTGTTGTGAATATATCTATTCCATAGTATTTCTAAGTATCCATGAAATTCATCCTTTAAGTATTTCTTAGTAACTAAAAGATAACGAATATACTGTCATGTTACGCAGTCAGTGAGGTGTGAAGAGATACTACAGTCTTTAAGAGAGAATGTAGGGAGAAATTTTGTTTTTATTAAATGTATTTTGAACATTTCATATTAACTCTGTTTCATATTCCTTTAAAGATGTCATATTCAGATGTTACCACTGTTGTCCCAAACATCTTCTTTACAAGTTGCGTAGCTAAGTACTTCACTAAATGTCAAAAGTTCTCTTTAATTTAGGAAGACCTACAAAAAAGGAATTGTGTCAGTGCAAAATTATTATTCAACTTTATTTAAACCTAGTTTTGAAACTAATAGTTTAAGGTCTTGCAGAAAATGTTTCATTTTTTGACATTTTTCTGAAACTTCATATGTCTAAAAAGAATTATAATATTATATTCATTTTCGACAAAGTTAGAAAAGCATAAGTTTTACACTGATTTCCGGCTTTAGCATGCATCAACATTCAGATTTTTAGATATATTTTGGAAAAGCATTGGGTTTTTTTGATTTCTGAATCTTCTTTCAGAGTTGCTTATCTATTTTTTAATTTAAAACTTCTTCCTAGATATTCCAATAAATTTTAATAGCTACTTGCCATATGTGTAAATCTAAAAATTAGGTCTTTTTCAGAGTCCCAGTTATACTGTTTTTCACTATTTGACTCTTTTTTTTTTTTTTTTTCTGTATATGCTTGTTACAATATTGCTGTCGTGGG
>NW_010154197.1:0-901 GCF_000699245.1 Pterocles gutturalis | reverse complement strand
AAAAAAAAGGAGAGGAAAAAAAAAAAAAAGAACCCGCAAAACCAAATGCAGCTCAAAAGAGGATCAAGGACTCCCTCGTTGGATTGTAAGGAGGATTATTTTTGACGTCTGTTTGAGTCCTTGGTCTTCCAACTCGTTGCAAACTGAGTGTGCCTTGTATGGTGCTGAATGTAAGGAAGCCTCTTTCAGATCCCCCCTGCTCCTGTTGCCCATGTTATTCCTGTACTCCATGATCCCTGGCAAAGGATAAATATGTCACAAAAGGGTGAGACTAATATCGAAACTCCAGACTTCTTCTTGTCCTTTTTTTCCTGAGATCTTTCCGTGTTCGGGGAGGGAGGAGTTACGATTTTTTCGCACTTTCCAGTTGTATTAAAGTTGTTGTTATTATTTTTATATTCAATGTGAATATTTCTAGTCAGGCTTTTTAAGAAATTGATGTAACGGGAAATTTTAATACCATCAGTGCCTTTTACAGTTCTTCTGCAGACCTCTCCTTCAGAGGCGGGGATTTCTGATCTGCTCAGCAATGTAATTACAATCTCTTTTTCAAGGTAACTCATTGCTATTTTTTTCCTTCTTTTTTTTTTCTGCCTTTCTGTTTTAATGGCACTGTGCACTCAAATAGATTATTTACTTCAAATGAATTGTGAATGTCTGTAAGCTACCCGCTGTGCTATTTTTTTTTTTTTTTTTAATTTATAAACTTTAGTTTAACACTTGGCTCTGCCGCCTGTGTCATTTCTGAGAGCGGACACGGATTTCCCCAGCGACTTTTCCCCCTGCAGCAGCAGACTTCAGGCTGTAGTTCAGACCATGTCCTTCCTTCTCCCACTCGCACGGAGGCTGGCAGTGGCTCTGGCGGGAACTGACGGCTCCGGCGGTGGGAATGTTGGGGCCT
>NW_010154196.1:0-901 GCF_000699245.1 Pterocles gutturalis | reverse complement strand
TTTTTTTTTTTTTTTCTCCTTATAAAAGTATTTGGGGAGTAGAAATACTGCTTTTCAGGATCTTATTTTTTCTTGAGTTTTTGCAACTCCTAGTAGTACCTTGCAAGTCTTTACTCTTTCATGCAGAGGGAATGTTAGGGTTGTTTATTTTATTGTCATGTCTCACTGAAATATTTTATTCCCTTTTTGTAACTAAATCTTTTGCATTTGTTGCTTAGCACATCGTTTACCCTGGTGTCTGTGCACGCGCATGTCCGGTGCTGGGAGGAGAGGGAAGAGCAGAGAGTGGGTAGTTGCTTCTCTGTCAGTTTCTGCGATGGTCCTGGAGGGCAGCTGGGAAGGGCTTTGGGGAGAGTCTCCCCTTGGATGTACCAATATCACAAACTCTTGCATCAAAGTCCAGAAATCGGTTTTTTGCCCTGAGTCTTTCACCAGCTTTGCCTTGTGCTTTCTGGACCCTGGGACAGAACAGCCACTGTCGCTACAGAAGATGTGCTCTGGTTTATTTTCATTCAAACAGCAGCAGCTATTCCAATTCCCAGCCTAGAAGGGAAGAAAACAGACCCAGTTCTTACTGAGAAGACTGTGGGTGTTAGGAGCAATAAAACCAGGCCTGTTGTTTAAGGGCTTGACTTAACGCAACTGTTATTTATGACGGACAACAGGATCACTTGTTTGAGGTTGCTTATTTTAGACTAACATTTTTGCGGGGATAAATTTTGTCCTTTCTGCCCCCACTTAGATGCTTGCTGATACAGTAATTTCAATCGCTGGGATGCCATGGCACAGCTTGCGAGCGTGAGCAGCGCTATGCAAGTGCATGAGCTGGTTTTGCAGTCGTTTGGGCAGCTGTATGGAAAAATTATAGAAGTATAGAATGGTCTGGGTTGGAAGGGACCTT
>NW_010154195.1:0-900 GCF_000699245.1 Pterocles gutturalis | reverse complement strand
TTTTTTTGAACAGACTGAAGAGTCTTACAAAAAGTTTTCCTCATGTCCCTGAATTTGCCATTAGGCAAGTTTCTGTCATTTTTGCCCAACACGTTATTGATTGTTGTAAATAAGAACTGAAGATTGCAATTTCATTTTATTACAAAATTATTAACAACAAATAACATACTTTGGGTTCTGCAAGCAAAACACAAATCAGTTATTTTAACATTTCTTTTTGACAACCATCTAACATTGTAGTAACACAAATTGTGAATGAAGAGAAGAAAGTCATAGGTGCCATTTTTTTCTCATGGGAAATCAAAATATTAACTCACTCTCAAAATCAAAGCCTCCAATTTTTAAACTTTAGTATTGTTTAGTATTTCATGAAAACTGTGCCTAACTTCATGCCTGTTGACATACAGCATATATATGCAGTTTTCCCTCTTGTCGTTTGTATGCACAGTTACCCAAATTTCATGCACAAACACAGGACATTGAAGGATAAACCAGGCATGCTTTTTCATATTCAGTTATATATTAAAAGCTTGTTAATAACATTTATAATTTATATCCCTTTATGACATATTAGCCTGTGGAATATGATTTCTCTACAACATTTTTTAAATAAGTACTTGTATTTGAAGCTACATTAACAGGCCATGTGATATGAAGAAAGGATAAAGTTTTCAAAAATTTTAATGTACTGCAGTTTTCACAATGATCTATACATTTTATATCAAACTGGGAATCTGGATTAGTTGTGTCATTTGCTATCTTAATTTTCAGACAAACAGGGCAAAAACTGAGTGTGTACTTGATCAAAGAACAGATATTTAAATATCTTCTCTGGCAACTAATTTTTGAAGTGAATTATTTTTGAGATAATTAATTCTCTCTTCTCAAAAAAAAAAAAAA
>NW_010154194.1:0-899 GCF_000699245.1 Pterocles gutturalis | reverse complement strand
TTTTGGCTTTGACAAAATGAGTGTTTTATATTTGTTAGCAGATTCAGTACTTATGAGTTATCATACAGCTAGATGTACATCCATAATTTACTAACAGTGCAACTTAAGGACTATGAAACTTTAGGAAGCACCTAGATTATCTACAAAAAGTTGTAATAAAAGCACCACAGACAATTATATATGGTTGCCTCGAAGCAAAATACAGATGTATTCTGTCATCAGCCTATGTCCTGCTATACAGTATTGGCACAGAGATAGGAGAGGGAGTTCTGACTGTGCAAGGAAAGGGGCATTGTGCACATGCTAAGGAAATGCTCTTCTATTGCACCAGCAACTGGGAAATTAAATGATTACATCTGTATCAATCAAGAAGTGTCACAGAAATAAAATCATGGTAATGGGACTGTTATCACAGGATCAATGCCGCCTGTTTTGAAATGTCTTCTGCTTCACCTTGTGGCCTCAGCATTTGTGTGTCAGCAAAAAGCCATTATCTGTTCTATTCAGTGACATTTACTTTTTCTCCTCATCTGTTCAGATGTCCATTCTTTGATGGCTCTAGTATATCATGCTTTTCATACTCTGGCAGTTATGTATGCTTCCATTTTAGGCCACTTGGATACTTTGGGTGAGAGAAGCTTTTTCTCCCTTTTCTCAAACGTCATCACAGCTGAAATTCTGTTGCTGTAATTACATGATTGTATGTTCTTTACCCAATTGAATGCTCCACGAAATCATATTAGTGGAGTGCCATCTCTGGATCAGGTGCAAAAGCTTTCTCAGCACTAAAACACTGAAGTTCCCCAAAGTAAGCTATGAAACATAATTTAAATTAAGTGACAAAAGCAGTAGTCTAGTTGTGCGAGCAATTGCTGAAAGCTGAAAGGATCTCAGACCTG
>NW_010154193.1:0-899 GCF_000699245.1 Pterocles gutturalis | reverse complement strand
GGGGGAAAAAAAAGAAGCCAAGAACTAATCATACCTGGATCGATGACATTTTTTTCTTGAGGTGCCTCCCCACCCTCGAGAGCTAGACCCATTAGGAACAGTTAGTTCTATGCCTGCATTTTAGTTCTGGCATTTAAGCATATCAAATCCTCAGTGCCAAATTACAAGGCAGATGCCCAGACAGTGCAGTGCTCCCTCAGACCAGACTGTTCCCCTTTGCCTGCTTTGCATAAAATACCTGATAAGCCTTCATTTAAATACTCTTTGTGAACTGGTTTGTGAATAAATGGTTATAGAAACAAGCCTTCCTATCAGGCTTGAGTTGTATGTTGAGCAGTCTAAAACCCAAATGTTTGAAGTCTCTCATCTACCATAAGGACTTTCACCCATCCCTTAGAAAGCAGAAAGCACGGCTCTTCCCCCAGGGGAGCTTAAGAATAAGGCACCGTCCAACACAACAAAAGTGAGGACTAGGTCTGACCACCTCCAGCATTTAAAAGACGTGTCCAAGGCATAGCGAGTTTCATAATCCTGTTATTATTTAACTACTCGAGTTTCTGACAAGTCCCAAAGTGCACCTCAAACTTTTGTCGCTGCCAGTAGCATCAGAGCACTGACTGCTGCAGTCAGGGAGCCCAGGAGCTGTGAAGCAGGGAGCCAGAGCGTGTGTTTTGAGTGGTGTAACATGAAAAGGCATAACAAGTCCTGCCAAGCAGATCTAAATTCTGCAAACTGAACCTTTTTCTTTTAGAATAACCCCTCCTGGAGCTGTCCGGCATTCAAACCATCACTCCAAATCTCCTCCAAGGGGATCTTATCTCATGCACACTTCCCCACTACACATGGGAATTTTACAGATGTGAACTGTTCCCTATTTTCTGAAAAAAAGTGATTTGAGA
>NW_010154192.1:0-899 GCF_000699245.1 Pterocles gutturalis | reverse complement strand
CTATCAGTCCAGGAAGGGGTTAGTCACTTATAAGTCCTGTGCTATTTCTACCTAGCCCACAGAGATTTCTGGATGCCATTTGGCATCTCAGATAACACTGGGCATCTGTCGTTGGTAAATGAATCCTATATTTGAGCTGTCATTTGCACTAGCAAAAAAATAACATAATATGCTTCCAAAAAGGAATCACACCCAGTGTCGACATAAATGATCTCATGAGGTATAATGTAGTTGGTAAACAAATCGATCCTTTTGGGTAAGTTATTGTTTCTCTTCCCTGAGCAAAACTCCTACCTGAAATTTTAAGCTTGCAAGTCTGCATTAAATAATAGCATCTCACTTAACTCATTTTACATTTATATTGCCTCTCACATGTGTTTCCTGCATAGGATGCTGTGCTCCTTGCCAGTAAGCCATCCAGAGAAGCAGAACAACATTAATGATGAGGAAAAACAAAAGCTAGTCAATAATAATCTCAGTGGCAATTTCATGATGAGAAATGCACTCACGCCCTTATTTGTGCCTGGGAGCTCTCGTTCTTACTATGAATCCTCAGGCATGAAAAGTGGATGTGATTTCTAATTTAAATAGATGTTGTATCACCCTCCAAAAATGAATCTTCCTGAAATGATTAAGCAGAGCTCTAACATTGCATTCTGAAGAGCACTGCATGTTCTGAATAATGTTGTAGGCGCATAATTGAATGATAGAAATAAGCACCACTGCCGTCCATGGGACAGAAATGGGACCCATCCTGTAGCGTAGATCATGCCTCATCTTGAATGTCTGAACATCTGGAAAAGAAAGTGACACTCATAAACCTAGAAACTTTCCCAGACTGGTAGCACTGACAATTGGACATGAGCATCACTACTTCAATTAATAGAATCATAGAATCA
>NW_010154191.1:0-899 GCF_000699245.1 Pterocles gutturalis | reverse complement strand
TATTATCTTTTAAAATTTCTTTTTATTACAATATTATTGCAATACAAGATCCTTCTTAAATGTACCTTTATGTATTATCTCAGTAGATTGCAATACTATGACCCCAAACAGAAGTTAAGCATGCAGATTTTAAAAATTATATCTGTTAAAGAGAGTGTTTCTTTCAAATTGTTCTACATAGAGTAAAACTAAATTTATTTTCCCAGACATTTGCAAAATGACAATGTTTCAAACATTGGTATGTAGACATTTATGTTTTATACTTTCATATGTAAGGTGGATAAATGAGTTGGAGAATACAGCACGTGGAAAATTACTTTTCTTTAACAACACAACTCTAAACTAAAAATACAGACTTCAAAATTCTTCTTTTTTCAAATTGTGTTAATGACTTAGAACATTAGAAACAAAATAAAATAAACATTGTTTCAATGCAGTATTTTAATATTTTCATTATATGTATTTTTAAAAACAGTGTTACATTTACACTACCACTACAAAGATGGAAAAGTACGTTCGAAATAACTCAAAATTAATCAAAGAAATTCTATTATGAATCTTTCTCATATAACACGAGATTGTGCTTTCTGAAGCAGGAGGCCCTTAATAGCCCTTTTTTCTAAAAATCCTTTGCAATAACTGTCATTTTACTTTGACTATTTTACAGGTGATTTTATAAGGTTAAAATGTTGACCTTTAATCGATGTCAACATTTCCAATTATTGGTAGAGGGTCACAAATTGTTCACTACCAAAGTTTCTCCCTTGGATCATACAGATGAAGCTAGGAAATTGCCTGGTTTGCCAATTAGAGGTGTTAATATGACAGAAAAAAAGGAACAGCACAGAGCCACTCTGCACACAATTATAAGTGGTGGATAACACTGCCTGCAGATAAGG
>NW_010154190.1:0-899 GCF_000699245.1 Pterocles gutturalis | reverse complement strand
TTAGTTTATTCAATATGTATCTGACTCTTGATGGATTACAGAATATATGTATAAGGTTATGGTTTTTACATAATTGTTTTAATATTAATGACATAAATCAAACCTGCTTTATCAGCTTTTTAGAACTGTATAGTAGCCATTTTTAAAATAATGTATCTTCTTTGTGTGCAGTGTACAATTTGTTAATAACTACCTCTTTTTAAAGTTAGTAATGGAATAATTACTTATAGTCAATCTTGAATTATAATTTCATTATGCTTCTGTGTGCTGAAAATAGTGCACCATAACTGCAAATAACTTACTCATTTTAGCCCATCAACTGAAAAAATTGTTTGATTATAAAACATTAAGTATACTGAGAAAAAAACATGGTTGTTCATTTAAAGGAGAGATGATTTTATGAGGTTGTGTCAGCCCAGTCTTGTATACCTTGGTCTAACATAAAAAACAGGAGAGAAGCTCAGGGTTGGTAATGTAAAAATGTAAACTCAAAGTCCTAATTCTTCCTCCTGGGCAATGTTTTTTTCTCTCTTCACTATGTTTATCCTGAGAAGAAAAACAAACCAACCCATAACGTGCATTAACTACAGAATTAAGTGGGGAAATGAATTTATTTTGGTATACATTTCAAAAATTTCCCATTTTCTTCAGCTAAACATATTCTAGGAGCACACATAAATAAAGGGGTTTTGTTGTCTTCCATCATTTGCATACAGTCAAACCTAAGATGTGATCAGTCATCTTAACAGTCTGCAGTATCCCTGAATACGCCTAAGGAGATTTTTGAGATCTGAAATGTCAGCAGAAGGTTACACCAGAAGAAGGGAAAATATCTACTTCTATCTCCATGAAGAATTAGTAATTAAGAACATATTACTTCATTCACTAGTGTCTTCCTA
>NW_010154189.1:0-899 GCF_000699245.1 Pterocles gutturalis | reverse complement strand
CATTCTGTGATTCTGGGATTCTGTGATTCCTAGAACTGACCTTAGTGCAGATGAGTTCTTGCCTATGAGAACAGACTTGTCTCACAACCTTGAAGCAAATGCATTTAAACCAACAGCCGTCCTGGGGAAAAGAAAAAGCTCTGCCCTGTTCTAGGAATATATTACCCAGGCTCAGACAGGGGGCAAAATGTCCTGTGTTAGGAAAGGTTTACTGCAATTGAAAAGAGTTACATTGTGTGGCCACATTTTTTCAGTCTCCCTTAGGACTTTTTTTTTTTCCTGGGATGTAGTGTGTGAATGCCCATAGTGAAAAAGATTGAATTAAATCCTTTTCAATACATGAGATGATCTCAAAGCAAAGCCACAAACAAGAATTCTGCTTTTCACAATTTGCCTGATGTCAGTAGTGGGGTGTACCAAATCTTGGGATATTCCTACCCTGACTTACTCTGGATAAGATTTTATCTGGACTTACAGTTTGCAATATGAACCCTTCCTCAGCAGGGTATATTAAAGGAAGAACCTCCTTAAAGTGCAGACTCTCCATTCTGTTGCTTAAACTTTGATGGTTTTGTCAGCAATGTGCTGAAGTATATAAATGAAAGAAAAATCACATTTGCAGTAAATAATACAGGAAAACATGAAGTGATAGCAAGGAAAGATTTTCAAATCAGGAGAGACATTCACTACACCTTTTGCTTAATAAAAGAGTGGAAAAAACGATGGCAAATTACAGTGCTGAAAGCTTGATCCTTTTACCATCAACTACACAAGCTCTACCGGTGGATAAAAAGAGCGATATATCCTCCCAGCTTCATTGCTCCAATCTCCCAGCTGGAAGCATAGGCAGCCTACACTGCTGGGATTCCCAAATTCACACAGAATCACAGAATCACAGA
>NW_010154188.1:0-899 GCF_000699245.1 Pterocles gutturalis | reverse complement strand
CACTTTTCCCTTGCAGAACTGTGAGGTCCTGCACAGCCTACGCTAACTGAGCAGCTACCTAAATGACAAGCTTTTTGTGGTGCCACAGAAATAAAATTCAGCAAATGCCCATTTCTTTGTTAGTTTTAAGATGAAAAGTGATAGATGAAAGCAATATCCCTAAAATGATAAACAATGAAGAACCGTTCTGTGGGTGAGACAGTTCAACAAAACCCATGAACTCAAGAGGCTCCTCTGGAGCGCAGAGGGCAGGGACAGCAGCAGGACTGTATGCACCAGCTGCTGAATAAAACCCAGATGTGCTGCCAGTGCCAGAAACTAAGTCTCATCTCAGCTGCAGGGAGTTAAATCAGATCCAAATACAACTCCCCATGTCTGAAAAGATCTGAAATAATGATGTGAGCTACAAGGAACACTTGAAAACTACCGAAGAAGCTGTCCAACACACCTTTGGCACTTGTAATAGAGGATAAACTGAAAACTCAACCAGTACAATCAAAGACCCAGTGTGAAGAATCACCACATAGTCACGAGTCCCCACAGGAGAAATGGCCTCACCATGGCACCAGTGGCTGAGTATGGAGACCTAAAGTCTATTTATGGCACTACAATTCAGATTCTTATTCTGGTTGAACGTTGTATTACGATAAATAGATACTGAGTGAGCCAAATGTTACTGTTTTCTATACCAGGAGTATGTCAGAGCCAATTACATTGAAAAAGTGTGCTTTAGGTGTACAGCTGGGTGTATACTAGTTTGCAGAATCAGGTGTTCCATTTGCACATACGCATTTTCCTTTTCATGACAGAGTTAACACTGTGAATGTGAACACTGATATGGCTCCAAAAAAAGAACTGTACATGTGATATCTATAATCAGGTTTTTTGTGGGTTTGTGG
>NW_010154187.1:0-898 GCF_000699245.1 Pterocles gutturalis | reverse complement strand
GCTTGCATAACAATTAACGGAAACAGTAAGTCAACATAACTGTATATTTGGGCTTCTCAGTAAGAACTGCATTAGAAGCATGTTTCAGAGATTGTTAGATGCCAACAGCTCAGATTATTCAATTGCTTCTGTGAAACGTGGGTAGAGCTCAGCCCTATTAAATCTGCACTTTGCATTTGCTGTCTCTCAAACCTTTCTCCTTCCTATCACTCAGGCTGCTCAGGTGGGTGACCTGCCCCTGCTCTGGACAGGTGTGTACTACAAACCAAACCAAAGGCACACGCTAGTGAATGAGTGAGAATGAAAAGAGTTCCCACTACATAGCACTAAAGGTTCTTACATGGCATTCATCCTATATAAATCCATTTGCTTTTGGCTTAGTATGGGGTGCAACTATCATTGATCTTAGTTATGCACCAGAGCAGATCAGAGCTTGTGTGTCTTTACTTGGTGCTCTATAATATTGCCGTCCCTTTCACCCGTATAGCATATTTCTCCACAACTTTGAGGCTGATTAAAATCTAATGCATATGCAAGACACTTGCTGAAAGGATGCCCACACTAAGTGTTTTCATTACATTTCTTCTGATTCTTACAACACATCCAAAGTCTGACCCATCTTTCTAGATACAAAGCCTCAGATGTATGCAAACATAACTACAATAATTTCAATAACTACCATACTGTTCAGAAGGTGCTGATCCTTCAGAAACATGTAACATCTGAAAGTGTTCCAGCTGCCTTAAGAGAGTTAAGGTAATGACACTGATTGCTATTAACATAACCCCAGGAAAGAAGCCAGATGCACCACAGATTCTGAAGCACATCTGCTTAAACGTGGGAAGAAGTTGCCACCTGGGAAAACTGAGGAGAGAGTGTAAAAAAAAAAAAAAAAAAA
>NW_010154186.1:0-899 GCF_000699245.1 Pterocles gutturalis | reverse complement strand
CTCACCCCTCACACACCCACGTGCACCCTGCCCCCCGCACACCCCCACACGCACCCCCCCGTGCATCCGTGTGCACACGCACACACGTGTACAGGCATGTGCACATGGACACACACTCATGCACACACACACACGTGTGCACACACGTGCACGGGCACATGCACACTCACGCACATGCACACGTGCACACTTGTACACAGACACGTGCACACTCACACGTGCACATGCACGCTCACACGCAGACACACGCAGACACATGCGCACGCATGCATAGGCACGTGCACATGCACACTCACGTGCACACTCACACATACTCGTGCACAGACACATCCACTCATGCACACACGTGTACATGCACACACACACACACGTGTGCACACTCGGACACATGCACATACACACACGTGTGCACACATGAACGGGCACATGCGTGCACATGCACACTCACATGCACATACACACCTGCACACTTACATGTGCACAGACACGTGCACACTCACGTGCACACACGTGCACAGGCACACACACTTGTGCACAGACACACAGACACTCATGCACACACGCACACGTGTGCACACACATGAACGGGCACGTGCGCATGCACGCTCACATGCACAGACACACGTGCACGCTCGTGTGTGCAGACACGTGCATAGACACACATGCACAGACCCACACGCACACTCACACGTGCACATGCACACTCACACACGTGTGCACAGACACACGCACTCACGCCCACACGTGCACACTCACTCACACACACTCACACCCTCGCACACGCGTGCACACGCTCCCGGCTCACATCCCGCGGGCCGGCGGCAGCAGCAGCAGCAGCAGGAGGAAGAGGAGGAGGAGGCTGAAGCCGAGGCCGAAGCTGGGGTGTTGGGGGGCTGCAG
>NW_010154185.1:0-898 GCF_000699245.1 Pterocles gutturalis | reverse complement strand
AAAAATCATAGGAAAAAAACCCCATCTTAACATAGTTCCTGGGGATTTTTTTCATCTACCTTCCAGAATAAAAAAAGTTACAAGTAGTAACTGCAAGTACCTTGCTGCAAATTAAACATGCACATCTCGAGTTCTTACACAGATAATTCCAAAATGACAAGCCCAAACAAAATGTGATACTCACATTACTCAGTGCTTTAAAAAGTTATAAATAGATGAGGAATTTCTAATCTACATGGAATCTACAAGTGGATTACACTTCAGTGTCTTAAATTTAAACTGTCTCATGCCATTTACTTTGTTTTAAAGAAAGCACACAGTGCTTTCAATGTAAATTAAGCATAGAAAATCTACATCCTTGTCTTGAGGACGGATGTGGTCATGTTTAAATTATAGTCTCTTTATTGCATAGTTCAACTGTATGGCTTTTCAATGCTGTTTTTTATCAATCTAAAAAAATATTAGCATGTTGCTAGAGACAGCTGTCTCTGTACAGCTGTTATATGCAGTGAGAAATACTCATCCTTGTGGGTTTGCTCTTTATTAATTTCTATCACAAATGGCTTTTGGTATGGATTAAAGGTCTTGCTGGGGTGATGTGATCAACAGTACTGAAGGGAATGCACAGACATATTTGTAGCCTCTTTTCAGTAGGGAACGTACGGTGATTTGAGACTGTTTACACGAACAGGCACCACCGTCATTAGTGGGTCTCACAGCTACAACAGGGGGATTGCAAGCAACAGTATTCTTGTCCAAAAATAGTCTGTAACTTGGTGACCAAAAGGAACAACTCCTCTGTTTATCTTCAGAAGGAATTAATGTGCTTTACTTCTGAGAAGCCTGTGCACAGGGTCTGTCTGAGAGGTAATCAGATATATGTGAACTGGCAGTCAGA
>NW_010154184.1:0-898 GCF_000699245.1 Pterocles gutturalis | reverse complement strand
TTTTTTTAAGTCTGAATATGTCACTTAAAGTTTTTCTTTGAGGGTTTTTTTGTTTGATTTAGTCTGATTTTTTTTTTCCTGAAGCTTATACTAACAAGAAGAACTATCTGCCCCAGTATTTTAGTCACAAGGTAAGATAGATGGCAAAGATTAGAAAGCAGGTGCCACGACATTATATACATGAAGACAGGGTTTGAGAAACCAGAGACCAGTTCAACACTTTTCCTTTTCTAATGTAGCCCTGCAGAGTTTGTTTGCCCTTTCTGACACATTGCTCTTCTAAACAGCTATTCAGTGAAATTTTTGCTGCATCCCTTTAGTGTCATATGGGTAAACATGAAAAGAAGAGAACTGTAAAAAATAAACAAATGATTGAGTAGTGCTCAGATACAATAATAATTGGCTTATAAAGTCCAGTTCAATGTTAACATCACAAGAATCTTCAAGTGCAAAAAATATAAGGTCTCAGTGGTCCTTGGGGAACCTATAAAAAAGAGTCATATGTAGTGGGGAGGTAAAGAATCTGTATTTTGGAAACTGGAACAACAGTTATACAGTTGAAACAACATAAGGAGCGCTGTTTAAGTGGATGCACTTCTCTTGGTAGTACAGAAATATATTTATTTTTTATCTCAGCACATGTAGATGATAGTAGAGACTTGAATCTTTGACTCCTGTAATTTTGAAAAAATATTATAAGCACTTGCTAGGGTGATGGAAATAGTGTCCTTCTAGGCACAATTCATATTTAATTGTATGTTCAGTTTGGAATAGCTCAACTGAATACAGAAGAGAAAAAATGTTGAAATACATAAAAAAAGATTTGCAGTGTGAGAAGCCCATTTTCTGCTCAATACGTTCACTTTATCACACAATGAAGTTCTACCAAATTACCTTT
>NW_010154183.1:0-898 GCF_000699245.1 Pterocles gutturalis | reverse complement strand
AAAGATCGCTGTGGTTTTTCTTGTACTGAAGCCTTTCTGTAACTGTGTGACTCATTAAGCAATCCTGATCAGAAATGGTAGTCCAGGGCATTTCCTGGTGTTTTCATAACCCAATGAGACCATGAAGAGGTACTAAACCCAGCTGGTCATTAACGCCCCTGTTAATGCCCTGGACTGACTCATGATGTCTTTAATACCTGATTGGATTTGGCTTCACTGGGCAATTAAAACCTCTGAGTTCCTCCCATGGTGCCAGGTTTCTTCTGGTTTGGGGTGAGGATCAGTCTTACGGTCTTTCCAGCCAGGCTGGGACTGTGGTTTCACCTGAAGCAACACCTTATTCCAACCACTCCTGCAAAGACCTTGTTAAAATTGCAGACTTCTTCCACAGGGTCCGTCAAAAGCCCTTTCTCTATTTCGACTAACAGGAATAAAAGAGATGGTAATATAAACAGCTACACAGATATGAAGCACTACGATAGTTTTGGGTATTGGCGAGTTTCGTTTCATCCTTACAGGCTCTGTGGTTGTACTTGCTGCTTTTTTATTAGGTTCTTGCGACACCTGCAAAAACATTACTGTCTTGTGGACAGTATATAAATTATTAGAATGATGTTGGAGCAATTAAAATGCTAATCAAATCTCTCAATTTATCAGAAAGTCATTTTCTGACTGGATTTCCGTGGAGTTGAAGTCTGTTGTTCAGTACTCATGTTTTATGCTTAAATAACATTAAAATAGCACCAAAGCAGTGGTAATGTCTGCTGAAAGCTGCAACTTGTAACCCATCATGATCAATTCACTGCAGGAAAATGCAGGAAGATTAAAAATGGAATCATGTTGGATTTTTGTCTTTGGAAAATTCCATCTTGGTTGCTGCCATAGACTAGATATGACA
>NW_010154182.1:0-897 GCF_000699245.1 Pterocles gutturalis | reverse complement strand
TTTTGTTTTTTGTTTTGGTTTGGTTTTTTCCTTCTTTTCTCCTTGGGTAGCCTGTGAGAAGAATTGTTAATTCTTCTGTGTGCTATTTCCGTGTCTGGTCTCCTTCAGTCAGAGAAAATCAGCACTTCTGTTTGCTGGTGCCAAGTTTACTGTGTCCTTTGAGAGGATCAGTGACGTTCTCTAAGCTGCCTTCAGAAGGAGGAATAAGTTTAGCTTGCCTGCGCCTTTGCAGATGGCAAGGAAATGCCGTGACTTAGCAGAAACGATCCAAGTCGGGAGCATATTCCAAAGGAGATGGAGATTGCACAGTGCGGTAGAAAGTGCTGGGAATGTTTGCCACTTGTAGATAAGCAAGCGATGGACATTGTAAGCTGCAGTTTTGGTTGGCAAAACTTCCCCTGAAGGCTGACAGTAAGCGTTAGATTCAGTATTCAAAATTTCTGAAGTCTGGATTTTGTTTGTGTGAATTAACATACACCTGCTTGATTTTGTTTACCCTGGGTATTAAGTATTGGGAAAAAAAAAATGATACATGTGTTTATTTTTATAATTTGTGGTGTTTTTCTTTTGCACACTGTAATGGTTTATTCAAGGATTTGTAGCAAGCATGCATTTGGGGAGAAGATGTGCAAGAACTGGGTTTTTTAACATACAATTGCTTTTAAAAAAAAACAAAAAAAAATTAGATGAAGCTTTTGCTCATCTCTATGGAACTGGAAGCTTTCTATTTGAGACGCAGCATTCGTATGTAGCAAATACTTCAAAAGTAGTATTGCTGTTACTTGTTAATCCATAGTTCTAATACTGACTGCTCTGGATGTTTTTATTCCTAATAAATTGGTTAGTGATTTGTACATAAAGGATAAGGATTTATAGATTTGGTCTTCACCTAAAACT
>NW_010154181.1:0-896 GCF_000699245.1 Pterocles gutturalis | reverse complement strand
TTGGCTGTCTCGGATCGCCTCTTGGTCTCGTGTGTCATCTCATTTAATACCTTTTAATTTTCTGTATGATTTAGTTCCCTTCCTCAGCCCAATGTGTTGCAATACCTGCTATTTAGAACAATTAATTGTACGAGTTCTTGAAAACACTGGCTGGATCTGTCAAATCCATCATCTCTGTTATTGTCCATCGCTAATGAAAACTCTCTCGCCAAGTCAGTACAATGTTTCACACTTTTAGCCTCCAGCTCGTTAGTTTAAAATGTTATTTCCAGAGGCATAGAAGCAATAAAAATAAGTGTGCTTTCATATATTTAATCCTACGTCTATATTAATTTAAAAGCCTCTCAGCGTACTTAAAGCTTTAAGATAATTAGTTCCAGTTCATGTCTCAGTGCTTGGAAAAGGTAACAGACTAGGTTCAGAAATCATAATATTTTCTAACTTTTGGCTAAAACATAATTGATCTTGTGTAAGCAATTCCAAACTGGGAATCCTTAGAAGGAAGAGCAAAAAAGAACCAAGGCATAAGGAACACTCTTGCTAATTACAGGCGTCTTTAGGAGAAGAATGTTGTGACAGTCACAAAAATGCAGTATTTCAGGTTCAGTGACATGTCTGACAAATCAAATTCATTGAAGTGTTTTTAATGAAAAGAAGGTGGAAGGGGAATTTAAAAATGCAAAACATTCAATTTTTACTTTTCAAAAATACATGCTTAGTTTCAGCCCAAACATTTTAATTTCAAACCTATTTTTCAACTGAAAAAAAGATCAGTGAAAAAAAGAAAACTAAAATGAAATGGTGGGGACTCCAATACAAAGGAAAACACTGTGTATTAAGGAAACATTTTTGGTTGACTAAAACATTTGTTGTCTTTTTTGTGTTTTTTTTTTTTT
>NW_010154180.1:0-895 GCF_000699245.1 Pterocles gutturalis | reverse complement strand
AGAAAGACATGGCAAAACCACAAGCTAATCACATCCACTAATTGTGGTAGAGAGGCAGATCTTTAAGGAGGCTGGAAAACACGACCATTCAAACAATGTCAATGGGGCTGACACAGAGCTGGACTGTACGAATATATAAATGACAGCAGTCATCCTGTAGTTACGATTGCATTGGAATATCTGGAATTTTAACCACTACACACACTTCTCTGCCCTCCATAAATCTTAGGAATGCAGAATTAAAGCCTGGAGCACAGACATCGGCTTAGGGTAGAAACAGAATTAGAAAGATAATGAGCAACCTCTGGTAGCGTGCTAACCTGCTTCCTGAGTTCCGAGTTTGGAAAGGATTAACTATTCCTTCAGCGTACTCCAACAAGCGGCAAGACGCTTTAGGATACTGTTCTTTTTCTCTTGCCTGAAATGGACATTGTCCTGAGGAAACTAACAGCAATCCCTTATGAATGGAACCTCCTGTTTGCATGGTTCACCAGCTGGCAACCCTTGGTCCCTCCTCTACAGCTAGTATGCAAAACCCCACGTTTGGGGTGTAAGAATACCTGACATATCCTGCCCCCCCTCCACCCCTCCTAAATGCACAAAATAGTCAAACACCGAGAATCTGACTCTGCTGAGATGGAAACATACTATAAGTACTATATGTTCACACTACAGTGCGTATTTGTCTTTACAAGCAATAAAAGCAAACACATACAATGAGGAATCTCTCCACGTAGAGGAAGCAGGGTCTACAACTTGGCTCTCAGACCAATCAACCCCGAGAACAAACCCAACAGAATCACCTTAAAAGTCACCATTGCTGGAGTTGGAACCCCATGTCCCAGCAGGCACCAAAATGTAAGTCAGCTTTGGGACAGATCCATTACAATCTCCC
>NW_010154179.1:0-896 GCF_000699245.1 Pterocles gutturalis | reverse complement strand
TACTTGTTACTGGTCTAAAGTTGTTCATCTTTAAAGATAAACACAGAGCTTTTAGAACAGTGCGAGCAAGAAGTAGGAGACAACAGATCCTGTTCTAGACTGTGTCATTTGATACAGTGTGTGAGTAAGGAGACTATCAGGGGAAGATGAAGGCTAGTAGTTCTGATATTGCTAAAATAATTAAAAAATCAACATCAGAAAGGGCCGGTGGTGGTAGAGGGCTGTTGACAGTTTAGAACCACTTAAAGTTCAGCAAATGGGCTCAAAACTCTTCTAAGTATTCTTCAAAGCCATGGGCTATGCCAGATGTTAATGTGCTTTTTAGGGAGTAATAGGAAAACAGGGACCTAAGTAGTAAAAAACCCTTTCCTTTGTGGTGCCTAGCTCCTTCCAAACGCTTGTGTAGTGTAGGTGGACCCACAGACCTGTGTATGCATAGCTGGAGATCTTTGTCAGCAACTCGCCTCACCTGTTGCTCAGTCTGTTTGCTATTTAATCACACTTGGCTCCTTTTCCCACTTAGCACTAAAAGCTGGTCCCTGTTCAGGTCTCGGGGAGCTGGGGAGTGGCCTGGCAGTTGCTGTTAAGATCTGCGCTGTGGCCTTAGTGAATGGAAAATGTGCCCCCCAGCAGGGGATCCCCGCATCCCTTACCCAATTTTCACATCTGTAGACATCCAACTAAACACTGCCATTTCAACCCGGGTTTCTCTCTCTTGCAGGGCTTGCGATATTCTCAAATGAGAATTCCAACAAGTAAGTAAAAAGCAGGTTTCTGTTACAGTGAAGACACTGCAGTTGAGGTTGTATGCAGAATCCTCTTGGGAGGAGTTACATGGCTTCTTGTAATTATCTTCTAGAGAGATTATTTTTTTTCTTTTTCATTGTAGGTATATG
>NW_010154178.1:0-895 GCF_000699245.1 Pterocles gutturalis | reverse complement strand
GTGCTTTCATGTTAGACATACAAGCACAGTAAGTGTTAAGATAGGTAAGACTGATTTATGCAGATCTAGTAGCTTGGCAAGAATAAACTGATGCTCCAGCAAAATTACATGACCTGGAATATAGCCAAAGTATGAATGAAGCATAGGTCTGCCTGTTTCCAGTGCTGGACTGCGACAGCTCCTGTAGTGGAAGGGAACCGGGACTGGCACCTTCTCCACCTGCAGAGGAGAGCACATCTCCTTCCCACAGTGTCTCTTCCCCAGCTTATATTATCCCTGTTTCACTGTGAAGTATTTGACCTGCCCCTGGCACTTGTGCCTTGGGAGACTGATCTAGCCTGTGTTTGTTGTGTTCTGCCACTGGCTATCAGTATAGATGGTGGAGGAAGAGGGGAATAGAGCTGGGGCTGTTTCCACAATAAATACCCTGGTTTTCGAGGTCCACATTGAAGCAAAGATAAGAAATATCTGAAACAAAACCCTGGTGTTTTCTTGGTGTTTATTGACTTTTGTAATTCTGTTATCAACACCTACAGCTCTGCACAAGTGGTTAAGCGTTCCACGGACTATTTCCTCTCCTTAGTGATTATGGAGCTTCGAAGGATTTAGGAATATTGTCCAAGCTTTCTACCAGTGATGCTTCACAGCATGCCTGCGAGGCAGACAGGTAAACCCGCCTGTCTCCCTTTGTACAGAAACAGACGGGAAGTACTCAGTGCTGAGCTCCGTATTAAATCACCAACAGTCATTAGCTCTTGGTTTCTCCTTCAAGGTAGGATGCCAGGCTTGATGCCTGCCTGGCCTGACTTGTGCCATGGACTTTGTTCCTCTTTTCTTCACCTGAACCCAGCCTGCTCCTGTCTCTGCATTTCTCCTGCCACAGTGTCTCCTTCTT
>NW_010154177.1:0-893 GCF_000699245.1 Pterocles gutturalis | reverse complement strand
TGAGTTCATCCAGGCACAGTGAGATGACAACTGTGTCTTTCTCAGCTGTTAAGCAAGGGATTCAGTGACATCCCAGAGATGCTGGCAGCTTGGAAGGGGACGTGACAGGAATGGGAGCAGAAACAGAGCAAATGTTGGAAAAGTACTGAAAGTTTGTTTGCCTTAAAAGTTAATCCTTGGGTTACTTCAGGTAAGGGAAGTGAAGTAGAAGGGGGAGGAACACATGGATGCAAATGAAACCTTTGTTTTCTCCTGTTGCTGTTATGAGTGACAGATGGCAAGCTGGTTTTCATGAGGTGTTGTAGGCTGCTTGCATTCACCTCCATTCAGTGAAAGGGGAAGATTGCAAAGCTTCAGAATTTCTGCCATCGCTCTGAGTTCTGATTCTTCCAGGTCGTTTCCCAGAAGTGACAGGAGCTTACATCCTTGCCGTGACTGTAGCAAACCTTGGGTGGTAATGTAAGGCTCACTGGAGGGTAATTGCTTCAAGTATTTGCTCTGCTGCTTTTGTTGCCTTTTGCAGGTGGATTGCAGCTCTGTGCTTTGTGACCTACTGCCACCAAACCGCAAGTCAGGTCATTTAAAGCTGACCTGAGTAGATCAGTGGTACTCGTTAGGGACAGCAGCAATGGGAGCAAACCTTTTGGAACACACTGTCTGTAGCAGCAAGAGGAGAATCCTGTTCTTGGGGACTTGGTGAGAGTTGCTTTGCCCAAATTCTTCCTTCTGAAGTCTGTAAGTGGCAGCATTTGATTCAAGTGGTGCTTTGCCTTTAGGGGAATAGGTGCACTTTGATTGTCCAAAATTTAAAAAGACATGGATATGGATCTCATAGTTGCCCCAAATTTATACATCATCTGCTGCCACAGAAATAGCCTCTAAGATGCGCGTGA
>NW_010154176.1:0-893 GCF_000699245.1 Pterocles gutturalis | reverse complement strand
AAATAAATAAATAAAAATTTTAAAAAAAGATAAAAAAAGAAGAAATTTTTGGGCATAACTTTTGGGATCAGTGACTCCTGTGAAGACTAGTTGCTTACAAACATCATCCTTCTCCTTCTGAATTCATCCTTTATTAACGTAAAGCTGTGATATCTAAAGCTGTGATCATCTCCAGATAGCACTACTTTATAATTTTGATTCAATTACACTGTCTTTTACAGCACATGATAATATGGCAGAAAGAGTAACAAGGAGGGTTATTTTAAACATGTATCTTTCTCCAGGAGACAAAAAGTCACACAATTTTTATTAACAGCTAACATTTGTTTTTAGTGTTCTGAAGTTACTTGTAGCACCTCTAACAGATAGTGTCCCCTTCCTCCTGTCTGAATGAATTGATGTCTTTCATAGACTGTAATGAACAAAAATAAATGTTATGGTATGTTTTCTTTAGGTAACTATTATCACCCAAGGACACATATTCATAGGAATTTAATTATTACCTCTTTAAAATTACAGATTCATGTATTTAAAAAAAATAAAATGTGCTTCTAAAAGTCAATATGAGTTTTATTGTAGTAATGTCATGTTTCTTGGCTCAGTTATTCTAAAAAGAGCATTTGTGATCATAATGTCAAGATTTCCCTTAAGAATTCATATGATGCCATTTTATATGATACCTTTGAAATTACAAAATGAGATAATTTCAGGTTCAGACTGCACTTTAATATGTTACCATCATCCCAATTATGCAAATACATTTTTTTTTCTGTAATAAATACATTACACTCAAAAACTGTGCTTGCAGAATTCAGGCAATATTTCCACTACAGCACTAATAACAAAGACTCAATTGATACACCAAACATATTGAGCGGGTGTGTTGATCTCCT
>NW_010154175.1:0-893 GCF_000699245.1 Pterocles gutturalis | reverse complement strand
TCCAACCATCAACCCAAACCACCTAACTCTAAACCATGTCCCTAAGCACCATAATACAATCTGTATTCCCAAAGGCAGACTGAGAATAAGGAGACCTGGACAAATACAGTAGCTACTTACATACCTAGGCTTGTCCCATCTGCCCTAAACCTTTCTTTAAAAATATTAATAAGATTGCTGGATGCACAGTTGACCTTGGAGAGGAGATAATTTACAGATAAAGGGATTAGAGGGAGAAGATTCCTCCACCACACTAACAGAGCCTGAAGGAGGAAGGATGTGAAGGGAGGTCTTCGTACATGCAGACAAACTGCTTTACAGGACTGGAAAAAATCATTGCAGCCATGCTCTTCATTAGTGCCCTTCACTAACCCCAGCATATTAAGCATGGTATTCGCCTAAATGACTTTTCTGTGTAGAGCCAGGGATCCAGTTAGTTAGTAGTGTAGCTCCCATTATTCTTGAGGTTGTGCTAGAGGCATCTGTGGAACATAATTCACTCAAGCTGCCTGAAATAACTCCTTTAGGATGGGCTGAAGCAACTCTTAGAGAATTTCCTCTGTTTCTCCATTGACCATAAAGAGACTTTTATAACAGTGAGATAAATCCTTCCACAAGAGATTTCCCACATTTTGGTGCAGCTGTACAAATAATTATGTAGTTTTCCTTTTAGTAAAAAAGATAGTGCCAAAAACCAGTTGGCTGTTGTGTTGACTACTGAATCATTAGCACAGAGAATGGCAAACATGGACAAGAATGTGTTCTGCTCACAAGCAATCTACAGGAGACTTGATCTGGTCAATTAAAGATAACAGTGTTTTGTTATTGTTACAAGAACAATAACAAAAAGAAAAGGCAAAAACATAGAATAGAATCACAGAATCATAGAATGG
>NW_010154174.1:0-892 GCF_000699245.1 Pterocles gutturalis | reverse complement strand
AAAAAAAAAAAAAAAAAAGAAAAGCAGCATACATATTCTGAATGAACATGTGGGGTTAGAAGGTGAGGAAGATGATCTCTGTCCTAGAACTTGAAAATAACAAGTCAGGAGTTTTTAAATACAGCTATCCAATGGGGCACGCTACTTCTTGTATCAGAGAACAGAAAATGTAATAGCTTTACATGGGGCAGGGAAAAAAGCCATCCAGTCAGACTATTTAGCGTGACCTTAGCCATACATGCTGCTTTAGAAGAAATTCAAAAGGAAAGAATTAAAGACTTGGAAGTGATTGGAAAATGAGATAAAATGCAAAACTTTACCAAATCACGTTATGTTAGACTAATCTAATAGCCGTATTCGATAAGTTAACTGATTTTCTAGATGAAGGAAATGAAGTCTATCTAATTTATCTGGATTTCAGTAAAGCATTTCATACAATGCCATGTAGCAAATCATTGATTAACCGTGGAAAACATAGAGGAGTTGCACGGTAAAGAATAAAAAAAGACAACAAGGGATAGCACCGGACAAGGAATTTTTCCTCTGTTTTTTCCTCTCACTCATGTAGAGACCACAGCCTGATAGACCACAGACATCCAAGTATTCTGGAGAGCTGATGCCATCTAGTTGAATGGCTGGAAGATCTACATGTATTTAAGTCAACCAAGTATAATAAACTCAATGCAGAGTTCTATGTTAAGCTAACAAGATGAATATCACGGTAAATTCCAAAACTGTGTTAGACTGTGCCATAGGAGCTATCACTGAGGCCACTGCAGGTATGTAAAGAACATCAGTGGGTTTCCCCACAGGAAAACTTATCAGAGTGGAAGTCCTGAGAAAGTACCCGAGTTCCAGGACCAATCTTCTTTGGTATTTTCTTCACTGAGCT
>NW_010154173.1:0-892 GCF_000699245.1 Pterocles gutturalis | reverse complement strand
AGGATTACTACAGAAATGGCTACAATTTGCTCTCTTTCCAGTTTGCTGTTTACATGTAACAAATAAAGACATCCTTTAAACAAAATAAACAAAAAGTGGATATATTAGTAAAAGAATATAGTAAAGAAGCTGTGTACTTTTAATATATAGCAATGTCAATCAAATAGTATTTGGATATGAATATATATATATAATACACTGTATTCCTTTTCAGTTGACGGTCCTCTGCCCTCTTTTCCTCGCTGTATCTGTGTCCTTTTCTAATGTATGCAGAACACCTGCTGACCTCTTCCTTTCCTTCCTGCCAATCTTTCCTCATAGCTTAACAGAAAACTGTGTTTCTTGTTTGCTGTATACACATGAGCTTACTTCTACTGAGGAACACAGGCATCTTTCAGCAGAAAATGAAAAAGGAATTGAGAAGTTCACATCTTTTCTAATACCCAGGAGGGAAAAATCAGATCATTACATCTGCATAAGAAAGGCTGTGTAATTTCATGCAGTTACTTCTGTGTTGAGTCTAATGCCCTGTGTTCAGCTAGAACTTTCAGAAAGATATCTTCCATCACTATTCACCTGCTCTGCAAAAAAATGTACATTTTTGCATCTATGACCACTTACACATGAAGCATAACAGTTTCTCAAGCTGCACTAAACCACTGCCTCATATATGTCTTAAACAGTATTTTGAGGATGGACCTTGCTTCCTCGGCTGCTGTCAGACACCCACAGGCCTCTCAGCATGCATCAGCTGCAAAAATGATGTGTTCATTCCAGGCCTGCCTGCAGCATTCTGCTGGGACACTCCTGGTACCTCCTTCCTCCCAGCTTCCTACCACATGAGCTGGCTGGCACCCCAAGCCCAGGATGTATAAAGGGAAAAAAAAAAAAA
>NW_010154172.1:0-891 GCF_000699245.1 Pterocles gutturalis | reverse complement strand
TGGTTTTGGAATGAAACCAGTTTACTGCATCTCCATGAAGGCAAACAAAATCTTTGTCAAGCTCATACAAAGGTATATTCCAAATCCTAAAAAAACCAGCAACTGACATAAGCAGGTCTGGGAGTCATCACAGCCTGAAACATGCTAACTGTCCTCTGCAAGCTGCTCTCACATTGCAACAATACTGTCACAAGAGAACCCTTTAACATTTGTATGTGAGAGGTAAGTTTCTTTTACCTTTAGCACCATCAATTCATCAAAGCTGCAGTCCACAATGAGGCGAAGTGTACTTGGAACAACTTCCCTTCGCATACGCTTTCTGCCATTCCCTTCATTACTGGAGTCCAATTTTGACTGAAGTTCTAGTTTTCTCTTCTGGCGTTTTTCTTTTCGTTTCTGCCTAAACAAACAAACAAATAAACAAATAAATCTTCAAAAAGTGCTGCCAAATCTGCTCAGGTATGCGTTACGCACATAAATACATACTTCTAAGATCAAGGTGGCTGTTCCACAACTGTGGTAGTTTAAACTTATCCTGTTGCTTGCATTTGTGCTAGGCCGAAACACATACCCTATCTTTGTAGGTATATACAAAACATCACAGACATCTGACATAAACTCAATGAAGTCAATAGTGGGAGTCTCACGGATTTAAGGGTGCTCTGAGTCAGGTTTCACAACAGAAACAACAAAAAAGATTGCCAAAATTACACTATCAGAATGTGGAAGGCAATTTACCTCCTGTTTCACTGAAAAGTTTTCAAAAGGCTTCTGGAGCAATTGCTTCTTCTCCCTGTTCCTTCCTGATGGGAGCAGGCACTTGGGAGATCAAATTTCAGAGACAGCAACTTGAACAACCACTGTCTCCAGAAAGAACGTTTCGCATTCAGC
>NW_010154171.1:0-891 GCF_000699245.1 Pterocles gutturalis | reverse complement strand
GTCTCATCCTTAGCCTCATACCACCTTGTGAGTCTCTATGGGATGATTCCTGAGGACTTGTGGTGGAGAATGTCTCTGGTCTGGGTTTTGTTGTGCTTGCATGGGTTTTATTGCAAAGGTGCTCTATGGCTCTGGGTAGAGCTGAGCAAAGCGTGAAGGGCAGTCCCCAGAGCCAGCTGAATGAAGGGCTGATTCTTGTGAAGTTATCACCTGAGCACAGACCTGGTGTGTTGAACTATGGGCAGATGAGTTGCTTTCCCCACCTCCCTGTTAGTGGATTCAGTTTTCAACTGCAAGTGAAAGGAGGAAATGAGAACAAAAGAGAAAAGGAGAAAAAGTCAGAAGAACAGGGGAACATGCAGAAGGAAATGAAAACCAAGCAGGAATCTGGAAAAGTGGCAGGGGAAGGTGGAGACAGCAGGTGAGAGACACTCACTGCCAAGAGGGCATCGAGTCCTGCCCTCCAGTGCCCCAGCCAGAGCCTCTGGGCTTGGCACTACGAGCGGAACATGAAGTCCTGTGCAAAATACTGATGGTACCCTGAGGTCACGCAGTGTCTTAGTTCCTGTTGTCCCTTCTAAGCTAACATCCACCTGTGCTGAGCTGGCACAGCCAGAGCTGCTAATACCCATTGCGGCAGGACGGGGACTCTCTTTCTTGCCAGGTGTGAAGGTCTCTCACATCTCCCACCCTGCACTTCAGCCCTGTAGGCTCTTGTGGCTTTCCTGGGAGTCTTGGGGTGGCCTCCCATTTGGGTGGCTGCCCAAGAGCTCTGGTTGCCCTCTGGCCCCAGCGCTGATTCCTTCAGCTCAGTTGTGCTGCATCTTGCTGCAAGGTTTCTAGACAGTGTTCCTGCCTGGCTGACTGTCTGCTGTGCTCATGCCAGTGAGG
>NW_010154170.1:0-891 GCF_000699245.1 Pterocles gutturalis | reverse complement strand
TCCAACCTTCATGATTCTATGATTCTAAGGTTAAAGTGAAATGGCAGCACGCACACATAAAAGCAAAGAATAATCTCTGAGTCCTACTGATTTCTGAACCCTGTCACTTTTTTCCCCCCATCCTCAAGCCTACAACTTTGCATTCTTTTGCTAAAGTTATCAGGTTTAGCTCAAAGAGGAACACAAGCTCGTGCTGTCACAATCGGTGCCTCAAATTAACCTATTTCTTCAGAATTTGTTGGTTGAAATAAGGAATTAAAAGGAGAAGCAAAGAGTCACACCTTAGCCTCTCCATGGCAGCTCAGCAGTGAATGGGAAGGTACAACTTCTCCACTCTAGATTAGCAGTCAATGAAAGCCTCACTCGGGATTCTTGGCTACTTTGCAAAATAGCGATGTGCATGCTCTGCTCTGCACACAACACTGCAAAAACTGACAGTCTAAAACACCTAAACTTGACAAGACAGGCAACAACCTTAATCTGCTCCAGAGAAGGCAAGATACCTGAAAAGACCCTCCTCCCAGAAGGAAAACCCCTCTCAAAAGCTGCAAGAATATCTTCTCAGAGAGGCTCCACAGCTCCCGCTGGCCACCCAAGACTGGGCGACTGCTCCCTTGCCTGCCAGGCACACACTTCATGCAGGCATACAGAGCCTTGCCTCAGGAAACGCTGTCTTCCCCCGCTTGCCTGAAGAATCTCTGCTACAAAGAGGCACCAGCCTGGCACAAAATAAAATCAAGAGCAACAAGCTGCTATTAACAACCTAAAGAACCGACACATCCCGACTCTTCCACCGCGCTCACAGCCCTCGCGGGCTTTCTCTAAACGAGTTTGAATCGCAGTCTTAAACACACAGGCGTAGGCCAGGCCCGGAGGCCTGCCAAGGCCTGT
>NW_010154169.1:0-890 GCF_000699245.1 Pterocles gutturalis | reverse complement strand
AAAAAAAAAAAATCCCTGTCTGCAGGTACAACCAAGCCATACCAATTTGAGTAACGTGTCAGTTATTTACCCAGCCAAAACACTGGATGAAATTAAAACTAGATGGTGGGACTAAAGCACTTTACTGCCTAATTAGCATCAGTGAAGAAAACTCCTTGCAACAAAGAGGTTAAATCTTACCTCCTAGATGTATGAAGAAATGAAGGGTAGAAGATTTCATTTGTTAAAAAAACATGAGGATGGAGTGAACCACTGCACACTATGGAGCAGACAGGAGAATAACACATAAATATGACAGATCAGGTAAGGAAACGATCACCCAGTCAACAGTTTGTTTGCATAAGACTTAATCACCCAAGAACACACTTTAGCGGAAGCTGGAGAGGAGTGTACAGAAGATGAATTGTTCCAAGGAACAGCTGACTGTAAAGGGTAGCAGCTCTTCCTACAATTAACAGTCTTCAATGGAAACAGGTGTGACAGCAGGAAGGAAATGTTTAATCTTTAATCTAAAAACATGGCTCTTTCTTGCTTGACTAAAAGATTAGTGTTGGCTCAAAGCCAATATCAGGCTCATAAAACTCTCCAGTTTCAAGTGTAAAGGTTCAAAGCAATAACCTGGTTAAGAGGGGGGACAAATTCAGGTCCCACTAAAATCAGTCCCCACACACTTAAAAGGGACAGTGTTTGGCCTGGACTCATAACTGCTTTACAGAAGTGAAGGTGGGAACACACAGGTGTGATGGGCTGCTGAATCCACACAGCTCCTACGTGCACCTTTACACAACACTTTTACATGACTGAGTTTTGGATTTGCTATACTGAAATTGATGAAAAGAGAAAACATCTATTTTTCTGCACCAAAACGATAACTCTGAGCAGTCACACAA
>NW_010154168.1:0-890 GCF_000699245.1 Pterocles gutturalis | reverse complement strand
ATTTTATGAACCTGATGCTATGCTCTACTTGTGTATTGCATGTTGCAAAGTTTTTGCAAGGGTGGGGTTAGTATTTCAAGAGTTCTGGTCCTGGTTGGTTTGTGCAATTCTTATCTGTCCGTTCAACTTCCCCTTGCTGCCCATCTGGGTTATTTTCATCATGCTATTACGTCGTGTTCCCATGTTCTTTTAAACAGCTGTTGTCATCTTCTGTTCAAGTGGCCACCTTGTATCAGTGAAGAAATAATTCCACTATACAAGAATGTAATGTCTGATATGCTCCTAACTTGACATAGTGTCTAAAAGTCAAACACTATTAATTTTTAGCAACTTGTACAGGTTCTTTTTTCCTTGCCATTGACTCTGAAGCATGTTCATCATGGGTCATTTTCTCTAACCCTTCTGTTTCAGAATGACTATCGCAAGCTGTCCATGCAGTGCAAGGATTTTGTGGTTGGTGTTCTTGATCTCTGCCGAGACTCGGAAGAAGTGGAGGCCATTCTGAATGGGGATTTAAATTCTGAGCCAGTTGAAACACAGAGGCACAGAGCATCACTGAGCCGTGTGAAGCTGGCCATTAAGTATGAAGTCAAAAAGGTAACTCCTCGTAGCCAGTGTTTTCAGACAGTGTAATAGGAATGCAGTGTCATCTCGTTACTCCACGGGTGTTATGAACTGGTGGTTAGATGCATTACTGAGGCACAGTGTGTGTAATCAAGATTCTCACAAGGCAGAAGCTGGCAGAAGGGGACTACAGGGAAGGAGTTTTGTTTAATCTACTTTCCACAGATGAGAACTGGCAGGAGATTTTAAGGACATAAATCAGCTGTGTTAGCAAGGTTATACACAGTTGGTTAGAACCTTCTCCTGATTAAGCAAAAAAAAAAAAA
>NW_010154167.1:0-889 GCF_000699245.1 Pterocles gutturalis | reverse complement strand
GTAGTCTGATATGACTCTGGTTTAACATTGTAAGTTAAACGGACAGGAGCCGATACCACTATTCTTGTTTACTGGGGTGAAGAATTCAGGAATTTCTAGCAAATATGCATTGCTTTAGGACATGTAGGGACACTAGCAATGTATCAAGAGAAACAGAATATTGGAAGCCTAACATCAAGCCTCAACATGTGGAGAATGACTGGGCTCTTAAGTATGTTGTTTGGGATGCACATTAGCAAATGAAAGGTATACAACAAGCTGCTGCTTCTTGATGTGTAATCTTAGGTTCATCATAAAGTTATCTCAGGTAGGATTATTAAAGTACCTCTGAAAACCTGGATCTGGGCTTGTTCACTCAGGACTATCCCTGACATTGCTTAGCTACCACTGCATCTGGTCTTGTGCACACTTTGTATCTTTCTTTTCTTCATATATGCTTGCCAGTTTACATGTTATATGAAATACAGTTTTCAATTTACAAAGAATCTGCACTGAGATCCAAGCCCAATATTTCTAATCTCTAGGAGCACATACTTCACAAACGGAAGCATTTTCTCACAAGTGAAGCACCATAGCAGTTAGTTTTGCTAAACTGTGAGTTGCACAGTTCATTCTAGTTCATCCACAGCACTAGTTTATCCTCTTATGACCCATGCTGCAAAACAAGACTGAAGGACAGAAAAGATTAACAAGATGTTCTTCTATTACCTGCAAGGGTGGGTTTGAGAACTAGTAATGCAGGCGTACATTCAGAAGAGACACCTTTCAGTAACAGGCATTAAGCCAGAGAATTAGAGAAGGAAATTTTTGACTCACCAGAAGATTTTGCTACTGCTCACTGTAGCAAATAATTTTAAAAATATTATTTTCATAGAATCATAGAATCATA
>NW_010154166.1:0-889 GCF_000699245.1 Pterocles gutturalis | reverse complement strand
AGCTCTTAAGCCATCTATTTAAGAGTTGGATGTCACCTTTCTAGAGAAGGTTATAAACACCTAACAACTGTCTGTTTTAAAGGGCATCCTTTGATGCTGATTTGACTGCATACGTGTATTTTCACTGTAGAAAGCAGGGGATGGGCAGGAGAGAAGCTGCTGTGTGTCTGAGTTGTTTCCTGATGAGGGGATTAAGGCATTTGCAGAGACTGGGGAACCAGGAATATTTTAAAGAAAGATTTAGGAAGAGCTGATGATCAAGGTTCAGTGTAGGTTAAGTTAAGGAAGAAATCTAGATCCCTTTATATTGACCATCTGATGATCATGGATATAGAAGTGGACCCACCTATCAGTTAGTGGAGAAGCCTGCAGGAGCCCAGATGATTTTTGACAGAAACCAGTGAAGATGTATCAGGAGATCTGCAAAACATACTGATTTCTAGCAAGAAAAGTAAATATTTTATTAACTGAGAAATTTCAAATGAACATACTACTAAAAAACTCCTGATCAGCTTTAAAAACAAAGTCACTGGAAATGGTGATGTATTCCCATCATGACTTGATATCTCTTAGAATGTTTTAATTAAACAAAACAACTTAATGGAGAGACAGTTTAGCCTAAGTGCCTTTTACAGGAAGTCTCAATTTAGGCTCTTACTCTTTGCCTTTTCATAAACCTCTCTCACCCTGTAGATATGAACAGGTGCAGAAATAGAGGTTGATTCATGTGAGTGTTAGCGAGTGGCAAAAAATTGTGTAAACACAGCTGACATGAATGACAGCTGGAACCAAATTAGTAGGTGCAAGGAGTGCCTAGATAATTTTTGCCAGCTTTGCTGAGCACGCAGAGAGAATCACAGAATAGAATCATAAAATGGTTTGGGTTGGA
>NW_010154165.1:0-889 GCF_000699245.1 Pterocles gutturalis | reverse complement strand
AGGGACTACCTCGGCAGGCTCGCTGCTCTCACCCACCCCAGACTCTTTGGGGCACAGCATTCTATTCCTGCAGGGTCACGCAGACAACTTCGTAACTGGGAATCTGTGTTAGAAATGTGGTGCCAAACAAAATAATACAAGATTAATTAACTGCATCAATTAGTACATTTCAAGAGGAAAGAAAAAAAATAAGAGCTATAATTTCTTATGTATTTATTTATTTATTTCAAACCAGAAGAAGCCATCCTGGTTTTCCGAAGGGTTGCATGTACATGCTTTCCTAGTCACTTGGAAGAGCTGACAGCTTTCAGCACTTCAGCAAACACTGCTTTGAAATTCTTTAACAGAAGGAAGGAACCAGCAGCCAGATGAGAAGCATGTGAGGGAACGCATCTATTAGCAAGTACAGGAAGATGTCTTGTTAATAGAAGACAGAAGGAGGGACAAAGCAGGGAGAGAAAGAAGCCAGCAGTTAGTCATTTTCTCATACAGCTACATTTGGCTAGAAATGAGACGCACGTCAATCTAGGATTCATTTCTGCACTTTCAGAGCCAGTGAAAACCAATGCTGAAAAACAAAACTGAACACCAAAAGGTCGTCTTCAAAACTGTTCAGTGCCCTTAGAAGCCCCGAGATAATGAAAACAGTGATAAAATGAAAATTTTCCTGGTAGTGATTGCATAGGACAGAGACCTTCAATTTTTAACAATACCTTTTTGATTCAAAATTGCTGCTGCTGTTTCACATATGTACCAGTGAAAAACTAGAGCTTCTCACTTCCAAACCAGAGCACATCAAAAGATGGCCTAAGACTAGCAAGGGACAAATGAAAGGGCCCACCAAGATTCAGCTTTACCATTAGTAAGACCCTTTCTCTGTCTCCTGTGA
>NW_010154164.1:0-887 GCF_000699245.1 Pterocles gutturalis | reverse complement strand
GCCCTCTCCCTCCCCTGAGAGCTGTTGTTCTGGAGCATTAATGCAATGCTGCCTTTTAGATGCAAATTCAAGTGTCCCTCCCTGTTGGGCACAGCTCTAGGAAGTCAAAGGTTTGGTTTTTCCTCGTTGGTCACTCCCTGTTCTATTTGACTGCTACAATTTTATTTCTCTCTTCTTTTTTGCTTCGTTCAGACCCTGTGAAGACCAGTATGTGGTTGTAAATGGAGAACAGCAACATGCTAGCTGATGTTTGCAATCAATATGTGTGCATGGTTTTCTTTTGATGGATCAGTGGGTAGCTCAGATTTTTCCTTTATACTAAGCCTAAACATTTTTTGAGATTCTCTGAAAATATTGATTAACCTTTCTGTTTGTGAGGCTATGACTATAAAATGATCCACCCCCTGCATTTTCTTGAATCCTGGCAAGACTGGAAGCCCACACTGAGATAAACTTCACTGTATCAACGTTGACATTGAGATCTACATCCTAGGTGTGAAGCTGCTTTATATGTTTGCACCTCTTTTCTATTTTTCATCACTATTCAAATGTTTGATCAGAGACTGCATTTCACCGTGTATTTTCAAGGTATGTAAGTGCTAATAGGCATTTTTATATGAATGCTTTATAAATTCATCACTTCAAGTTGAAAGAATGAAACTTGCTCCAGCTACAGGAGGGCTCATCAGACATCGTGTGTTGCTCAGATTTGGAGAGTTGCTCCTGTTGTACCCTGGGATCATCTTCAGTGGTCACTGCAGCCTTTCTCACCACTTGCCAGATTTTTTCTTCTTTTTTTCCAGCAGAGTGCATTGCAGTAGTGCTGTTCAGTTTTCCTTGATGCTAACCCTGCTTTTCTTGTTTTGTTCTGTGCATAGTTATTGGTG
>NW_010154163.1:0-887 GCF_000699245.1 Pterocles gutturalis | reverse complement strand
ATATATATATATATATATACACACACCCTGAAGAAATTCAGCCCCATGAATTTGACCTCAAATCTAACACAGCCTTAGAGCATATTTTGAATCAGGAAGAAATCAATCAGCTGGGCATGAATGAGAAAGGTAAATTACCCTGACAATTTTTTCAAAAGTATTTAATCAGAAATAATCTCTTTCCATTTCTCTATTTTTTAAGCATAGCCCCATGCTTACTTTAATATGCCTTAAGAGAAAATATAAAAGCCCTTTACAGACATCTCCTCCATAGTATTTTGTATTGGTCTCGTATGTCCAGAACTAAAAATTCTAAAAAACTCTTCTCTGACTCTGACTTGTTGACATCTGTGATCACTGTGCATAAAACAAGGAATGAAATAGTAAATAAAACTACAAAACCACCACTGTGCTAGCAGGTCTGTTGGCATTATATGGAAGATATTTTTATAAACAGTCCACCCTTCCTTGGATTTTCTCACTTTAGTAGTTTCTCCCTCATTATTTTTCGGCCTAGAGCCATCAAAGTGCTAGATTTTTACTCATTATAACTGATGTTCTTACTGGAATGAGATCCATAAAAAGAAAGAAAAATAAAAGAAAATTTTTAAACATCTTTCTTGTATCTGTAGAACTTTATCAGTAAAAATCAACACTTGAGTTATAAAATAACTGGTCCTTTTACTAAACTGATTTTTATCATTGCAAATAAATGGGAGCTAACACAAAATGAATTGTATAATATAACCCTTACATAAATGTCATTTGTTTTCTCATCTTGTTTGATTATATTGACAACCATTTGAGTTTTAGAAGAAGATGTCTAAATTTGTCCTTCCTAAGCATCTAGGATGGACTGACTTCACAAAATTAAAAAAAAAAAAAAA
>NW_010154162.1:0-887 GCF_000699245.1 Pterocles gutturalis | reverse complement strand
GAAGACAGAGTCAATATTCTGCTTCTTGTTGGGAAGATTCGGTACAAATTAGCATGACCGTTGGCAGAACACTCCAATGAAAATTAATTCATGTCCTGTTCTAAGTGGACTTTGTTGACAGTGACTTCTAAAACTGGACAGAACTCTAGAAAACATCCCATAAGGCATAACCCTTCATCCTCACGGGAAACTGGATACCCTAATGAATATATCCTGTCTGTGTTAGACTTCAGCAGCTGTGGCATCTCAGATGTCATCAGGCCAGGTAGAAAGGTGTCTAGCATGACCTTGAAAAGCATACTAACCTTTACTTGGATATTAGTGAGGTCGGAGAGATCTAATGTGTAATTCCAGCCCGTGCCTCCAAGATAAATGTGTGTGAAGCAGCTCAGTCATCCAGAAGAGATGATTAAAGATATTAATTCCATCAGCCTCACACCCACTGTACCAGCCCCATTCCTTACACTTTATTAATGAGTGCACTATTGGAACATCCGTTATCAATGTTCTTATTACGCAAAGGTCACATTATGCACTACAAATGCGTTAGCATTTGCAATACAGCAGTTTTTCTAGAGGCTGTGCAAGTCAGTCACTTGCCAGACAAGTGACCATATAAAGAACCCATCATCGTTCTCACATTCACTCCTGCCTAGGCTCAGAGCAGGATCTATCAGAAGTCTAGAATTTTATGGGCACCAAGAAGTCAGTATTATCCACACTGCTCACACCTCTTTCATGACACCTGTTTTCTACAAAACATCTGCCTACAGAGATCTGAATAGCAGCACAGTTGAAAGTACCTAGCTGCCAGCATGTCTCAACAAGTTTCTATATGTTTGTTTTCCAGATGTGGTTTTGTGCCTGCTGCGAAGATCTCAAAAAAA
>NW_010154161.1:0-887 GCF_000699245.1 Pterocles gutturalis | reverse complement strand
TGATTCTATGACTCTGTTAAAATATTAAGTAAATGGGCATGACAGCTAAATAGGGATTAGCGTACTGAGCTCTAAAACTAAATATGGTGGGGACATCAACATGGACATGCATACAGAGTGTGAGGCAGATGCAAGTATTCAGCTGTCCTCTGAAGCCAGCAGATGTAGAAGGCAGCTGTAATTCAGGAGCACTGCAGCCACTTGAGTGCAGCGCTGTGCTTGTGCCTAATACACTTCATCTTCTTGGGGAGATTGTTCACTGAAGTTTTGCACCATTTTGATAAGTTTTATGGCTGCCAAACTGAAATGAGCTGCTCTTCATCTGTCTTAAAAGAGAATTTAGAATTTAGACCAAAATATGTGGATGTGGGCCAAGATTTTGATTATCTAAAGATGGAATATCTTGTGACATGATAGCCGTTACAGGTACATTTTTTACGATACTTTTCCTACTGCCTTCTGCAAAGAAAGTAGTTTAGTGTGTAATTAGCTGTAAGAAATTGTGTCTTCACCCTCTCGAAAGATCAGTACCTAGCTTGTTTCATACATAAGATTTCTGCACTCGGGTCACACAACCATGCTCGAGTCTAGATATCATCTTGCTCTCTTATTTACTGTTGAATATTAATCTTGCTTTGCTTGCTACTGGGTTTAACTGACTGCTCCCTGTATTTAGGCTGCACATACTTCTGAGCCATGATTCACAGGTACTCTCCCATTCAATCTTCTACTTCCTGATTTCTCAAAATGGAGTTGCTCCAGATCTGTATTTTTGGTTAGTTTGGATTGACTGCTTCATGTGTGTAGCTGATTGCCATCACCCTTAACTTCTTGCCTGTTAGTCTTGCTTCCCTTCTGATACACCTCTGTCTCCTCCATTGTACTCA
>NW_010154160.1:0-886 GCF_000699245.1 Pterocles gutturalis | reverse complement strand
ATTTGCCGGCCCTATATAAATGTTATTCTCCATAAATCAAAATACCTGTGGTTGAATCTTCCACCACTTGCTGTTTATCTTTTAACTACACTTCTCTGAAAGGAGCCTGGCTCTGTCTTCTCTGCAGGTTGTGGAAGACAGCAATTAGATCCATACTATCCCCTTTAGTTTTCTCTTCTCGACCTTAAGCAAACAAAATTAACCAGCCTTGTTTCACCTGTCATATTCTACAGCCTCCGAACCATCTCAGTGACCCTTCACCAAATACTTTCCAGTTTGTTGATATATCTTTCATTGGGGGCTCAAAACCAATCATAATTTTCTTTTTCATGTTTCTTGTAGCAAGATGACAAAAACCGAAGAAACGTATTCCAGATAACGGTGCATACAGTAGGCACCTTGACTTCTGCCTCAGGAATAGATCTTTAGAGACGTAGTGGTCCTGATTTAAGCAAAAGCTAAAGCTAAAATCACACTCAAATGAGCTCTCATTATTGAGGTGAGAAGGAGCAGCCCTCCAACATTACAATTTTAGCTGCTCATATCAAAGACCTGCGTAGCAAAAACTTCTGTAATTTTTGAGCCAGGAGAGTAGAACAGTAGAGTAACTTAAGTTTTAAAAGCTAAACGGAGTAAGGCAATAAGATACTGCCTAAATCGGGCCATTTAGATAGCTGACCATAGGTGGCCTCAACAGAATTAAATTTAAAATAATCCAAACCCAGAGATATGCAGTTTTGCAGTTCAACATGGGAATCACAGAACCGCACTGCACTGTAAAGTGACCTATGGTTGTCTTTTGTTTTTAATAGATAATCCTACACAAACAGAGACCTAAATGGGGGTAAATAAAATACCAAATGATGCAAGCAGTTTCTCTTTCAAA
>NW_010154159.1:0-886 GCF_000699245.1 Pterocles gutturalis | reverse complement strand
ACAAACAAAAACAAAGCAAACAAAAAAAACCCCACACACCAAAAAAACCTGCATCTTACAAAATGAGATTTTAGAATGATTTGCCATGGTCCATTCAAGTAGCCACAGTCATTAAAAAAATAGGTCATTAAGCTTTTATGAAAAAACTTTACTGAGTTTCCTACACCGAGTTATTGTCTAAAGAACCACAGTTTATTGCCCTAGTTTACACAATCTAAGAAAAATTCTTCAGCAAACAGAAATGGGAAAAACCTGATGAAATGCAAACCTTAAACTCATTATAGATCCCCATACATAATTGTGGTAAGTAAATTGCGTGTCTTTCCTCTTGGCCAAGCTGATTTTTATCTTGTATCAAAGTCTACTCTGACCACCCTTTTTATTTTTACTATTTTTGCTTAAAACCTCTTTATGAGGTCTGAACTACAACTGCACTACTCAGCATATTAAACTCTTAGTCATTGATACATTGCCCCATCATAAAAAGGATATTAGTAGAAATCTCTACAAAGCTCTGAATGTTAACATTGCAGAGACCAGAACAAATTGATAACAACTTCTAAGGTTTTTTTTCTTCCACGTATCTAACAAGTAAAGCACCTTAAAAATATTTCAGGAATCCAAAACACCAAAGTACATAATTCTGTACTATTATTTTGATGTTGATTTTAGTTCAGTTTCAGCTAAGAACATGCAAAGGTTGAAACATTGTAAAGTGTAACCTCTATTAAATTCTATCACACAATTTCTACAATTTTCATCTTTCTGTGTAGACCCATCAATAGCCATGGCACTAACCACAGAATGCAATACTACCAAGTTAGGTGATGGCTAACGCAGATTAGTTTTTATGGAACACTTAAATTTTTGATGGACTGTACTGATC
>NW_010154158.1:0-886 GCF_000699245.1 Pterocles gutturalis | reverse complement strand
AGAGGGGCCAGGAGCCGTTCAAAGTCCTGTTTGTCAGCTGGCTAAAATAGCTCGAGCGGAGGTGCTGACAAACTCATACCCACACGGCAGCCCAACACCTCCAGCCCTCGTGGGGTTATCGGTGACGTTTGACTCTGAAGCATTTTTTTGCTCGCTGCCAATAGCTATTCCCTTTAGACTATTTGCTTTCACATGCTTTCCCTTTGACACGGCTGCTATTTCTTTGCAATATGTAAACACTCAGAAGGATTTCCATGTTTGTTCTTCACCCGGCGAGGTCGGTCTTTCACAACTCGCTGGGAGAATTGACATGAAGAAGCAGCCGTTTCGCAGGCATTTGGTAATTTTTTAAAATTTTTTATTTTTTCCTGTGCTCCTCTCTGTTTTCTCTTGTTTTAAATCCCATTCTGCTCTTTTCTCAGCACCTCGGCACACAGCAGAAAAATGCATTGCTGTTGTCAGAAACATGACACTTACTGTCATCCTACATGGTCGTCCTTTAATAGTAGAGCCCCTTGGAGGCTTCACGCTGCAAAGCATTTATTTTTTATTTCTCCTCGTCCTACAGCAACTTTTGATGATTATAAAAATTCTCTTTAAATCTAAAGCAGCTTGTTAATGTGTGGCTTTTTCTGAGAAAACTGCCTGAGCTTGCCTGAGCTGCTGTAACTGTCTTAAAGCAGACTTATTTCCAAAATGATCCTGGTATTTAATAAGACAATTTGCACCAAAAGTAAAAAGGAAGTGAAACCACCAAAAAAATCTGAGGATGAACCTGGAAATTGCAGGCCCTGACTTTCATCTCACAGATTTCACACAGGTTTGATTTAATAGATCGGTGGCTTTGTAAAATCAACATAATTTGACTGATTAAAAAAAAAAAAAA
>NW_010154157.1:0-886 GCF_000699245.1 Pterocles gutturalis | reverse complement strand
ATATATATATATACACACACTTTTTAAAAATTATTAAATAGCATTTAGGAACAAAGCACACTCTCCTTATGAGTGGGCATGCAGACATACAAACCTAAACTAGGACACATTCATGGCAAGCTTTCCAGGATGCTTGCCTGGTGAAATGGAAGGTCATTAAAATTCAAGAAAGGTTTGAGAAACTTGCCAGTTGATCTATAGAGATCTGAAATGTGGCACAAATTCCAGTTACGCACCAGTAAGACACCACTATGCAAGCTGTTGCATGAACTACATAGTCTAAAGATAATCGCTGCCCAAAATATTGTAATGGCAATAAGAAAAAAATAAAAGGGGACTAATTTAAAAAAAGTGTAAAGGTGTGGATGTGAATGTTAGGAAATCAGATAACTGAGGTTCATCTGTGTAAATAACCTTCTCTCCTAAGCCGGTTAATAAAGATTGACAGATGTCCCTGTGCACTATTGTGAACATTAGTCCCTAAAGAGAAATTAAATTTTTTTTGTAAAGGAATTGTTGTCTCTGGTATTTGGAAAAAGAAATATCTTTATCTGTAAAGGTGGCACGAAAAATGAGTTCCAGCTAACCTTAAAACTAATTTAATTAGCAAGCAAGTCACTTAAGAAAAGGAAGGAAAATCTTTGGATGTTTTTTCTAAGACCTGATTAACAATGTCTTCAAAACATACAAATCACCTAACAATGCTTGTTTTGAAATTAAATCAATCTGTTACAGGTACTTAGAACTTCTTATGAGATATAACTTAATTCTTTTTGGATAACTCTGCATAGGGTAAATGTTCACTCTTGGTGTATGTTTTCAGTATTAGATGACTAATCTTTATCCATAGACTTCAATCAAGAGAAAAGCAGATACTTCATTTAGT
>NW_010154156.1:0-884 GCF_000699245.1 Pterocles gutturalis | reverse complement strand
GCTAGCAGGGAACACTTCATGATCCCTGCCCCAAAGCCTTGTTTGCTGGAATGGCAAAAGGGGATGGGAACAGCAACATGAACACAGTCTAAAGTCAGAGGAAATGACCAAGTCCACCTTCCTGTCCATCCAGATTTCCATCTACGGCTGGGTTTTTTCACAGTGCAAGAACACTTAGAGAAATTTGATCACTACTATGCATTTCAGTGAAAATCCCATTTCTTGCCAAGTCACAGCAGAGCCTTAGGACATAATTGTCAGGTGAGATTTGAACAGGCAGGCATTCACCCACTTACTTGGCCAGATGGTGACTTTAGTCCCTGAGCCAAAGGTCAACCTGAGGTGGTGGTCACAAGAGCAGAGCACTTGACAGAAACCCAGAGGGTCAGCTCCCAGCTGGAGACACCTCCACCAGTTGGGCTGTGCTGGCAGCCTCTTCACCTGCACCCTGGGCAAGCGGGATGCTCACTCTAAAGTGGAAACCTGCTGCATTTCTGCCCAGTGGGTCCGTGGAGGGCAATTTCCCTTGCTTGGCTTTTTTTAACATTCCTTCCACTCCTGGATATCTGCTCAGCCCCATTAGAGTCATTCCTCCACTGTCCACACCATAGTGAGGCTAAAAGCCATCACCATAATGATTCACAGCTCTTCTTTCTCAGGTTGTGCGCTATTCTATTTCACATGACTGTCAGGAAACATTTGGACCAAGCACAATCTGAGGCTTCCTGGAGTCACCTGAAAGTCCTGAGGTAAGGAACAGAACTGAACCCCCTTTACGTATCCCCCACGGCCTTCCACAGCCCTACACAGGTACTGAGCACAAGTTGGTCAACCTGTCTGTCTGTCCTAAGCCACGCCTCTAATCCTCTTGGCTGCCAGATTAT
>NW_010154155.1:0-886 GCF_000699245.1 Pterocles gutturalis | reverse complement strand
AGATAAGGCAGCATCAAAACTGCTTTACATAGTTTATATGTCTATTCTGAGAGGTGTTGTCAACAACTCATAGCTTGAGGATGTTTGAACTTCACTTGCACATGGTGCCAAGTTACATGTTCTCAGGAGGATCGCGCCTACATGCAACCAGGCAAGTTGCTATTTGCTTTTTGCCATTTTCCCAGAGGAAATGATGGTGCCAGACAAGTGTGAGCAGACCAACCTCATATAGTATGTCTGGCTTTGTGGTTTGCAGCTCTGGAAGTAGAAATTATGAGCACTCCCACTATACTTTGTGTAATGGCCCAGGGAGGCAGAAGGGTGACTCTAATCCAGGAGACCATGAGATCCCCCTACCTAGATCAAGTCTCTAAACTAAGACACACAAGGACTTTTCAAATCTGAATCAAAGTTTTACCAGAATTTCTCACGGTTCCTCATTGTCTGGGATTCCTAGAGCATTTGCACTCAGCCCAAATGTAGATTTGGCCAAGAGCTGAAGAATGGAGACTGTAACTGATACTAGGTTGATGATGAAAAAGATAACAATTGGAGCTCATAACCATCACTTAGAGACATAAGTAAACAAAAACAATATAGAAGTTTGTTTGTTTGTTTTTTTTTCACATCGGGATTCTTGCCATCAAAATGAAGACAAGGAGACCATTAAAACTAGTTAGGGTGAAACACAGAAAATTCTATAGACTTACTTGCTAAAACCTGGAAATCAGGTGTTATAGTCACTCTTGAGGATTAATTTTGAGCCAGATCTCTGACATTAAGTACTGCCATACCTCTGTGTATTGTGACAGCCCTTCTCATGTCTTGCATTAATTATTCCACAGACGAAGCTTTTCTGAGTTTAAATATATTCAATAATGATTAT
>NW_010154154.1:0-885 GCF_000699245.1 Pterocles gutturalis | reverse complement strand
AACCATTCTATGATTCTATAACTGTCTAACAGAGATGGAAGAAAAATATTTCTTTACACCAGTTAGTGAACTTCTGGACATTGCTGCCACACAATGTGTGTGGGAGGTGGTACCAGCATGTTCAAAAAAGGATTAGATGAATTTATGGGCAACTGGTATAAAAGGATACCAAAAGGACTATCAGGGATATACCTTCTAGTACATCTTGTAACATCCTTAATTTGAGCAGCTGAGTATAAGAGGTATGAACTCTGGAAAGAGATTAAGTTGGTGTGCTTTCACTAAAGTGTCCCACTGTGCTGACAGAACTGGGTTAGGTAAGCCATTGGCTTGATCCAGTAGAGCATTTCTTATAATTGTGAATTCATAGCAAGATGTTGAGAATGGGCCTCAATTCATGTGACTATGACATGCAAGGAGGATTTTCAGAATGAGGCTACATGTTCCTTCATTTTGAATATTAAGCGATTTCAGGGTTTGAAGGAAGAAAACTAACAGTTGGGACAGAGGCCTTTAAAAACAAACGAAGCCTGCTGTTCATTCAGTAGGACACCTTCTAAACCTCTCTCCTAACTATCCTGCATAGTAAGATTGGGTGTCACCAGATCTTTTGGATTTTGCAGTAGGCATTGTGAAGTTCGTGTGCTGGGAGGTGAAATTATGTCCCCCTCCTCTCTTCCTGCTTACGATATGAGGCTTTGATGTGTGAAGGTCGTTGAAAAAGCTTAGAATGCTGTGAGCTTTAGTTGTAAGCGTGGTACTAGTGGCGTAAACTAACCAGTGGGAAGGACTATTCTTCATGACTCCAAACTGGAATCTGCTTAAAGTACGATGGCACTTTACATTTGAATACCATTTGGCTAGTTTGTTTTCACTGAAGCTACA
>NW_010154153.1:0-885 GCF_000699245.1 Pterocles gutturalis | reverse complement strand
CATGGTGGAGAAGGGCCTGGCATCTGTCACCGACCGCAGTCCCACCAGTGCTGACGCTGACACCGACGCCTCCTCGGACGACAGCGACGCCATGGATGCGGGGCTGGAGGAGCGCCTGTCCCACCACCTGGCCGGCTTGCAGCAGGTCCTCACCCACCTCACCAGGGACACCAACGCCCTCACGCGCAGGTACAGCCAGATCCTGGAGCAGATCAGCCCCAGCGAGGGACAGCCCAGCTGGTGACCCTGCCTTTGACATCAGGTAAGAGCCAAGGGGGACGCGGAGCCCATGGGCACTGGGACAAGGGGTGGCTGATGTCCCTGGAGATGTCCCCAATAGTGCAGGGATGGGGAGGTCCTGGGAAGTGCCTTGCAATGGGGGCTGTCCCTTCCAGCGCTGCAGATCTCCATCTCTGTGCTGAAGGAGGGGACTCATCCTGTCCCTCCGTGCAGAGACTCGGGGGGTTCAGGGTCCGTGGACCCGGGGCTGGGGGACCAGGTCTCTCCCTGGGATGGGCTTTGGGATTAAGGACAGCTGCCGTTGCAGGATGGGTGCTGGTGGCACCAAGGAAAGGACGTCCCCATGGCTGACCATCGCGGGCTCTCCCCAGCCCCGCTCGCCCTCCCCACACCGTGGCAGCTGATCTCCCAGCACTGGGACTGCCGCCAGCGACGGCCGGGACCACCGGAGATCAAGATGGAGCCTTATCCTCATAGGAAGAGCATCTGGTCGAGCTGGGAGGTCCATGGGAAGAGCTGCACGGCTCGTGCCCTCCTCTTTATTTTCAAAGAGCGGCACAAAGGCAGCGGGGTTGCATGGTGGCCCCAACCTCTGACGGTCCCCTGGGACTGCTGAGCCCTTTTCCAGCTGGTACCTGGACTCCG
>NW_010154152.1:0-883 GCF_000699245.1 Pterocles gutturalis | reverse complement strand
GCTTTATTATCTTTGTTGCTGATAACATTTTAATATGGACAGAACAAATTCTGCAATAATTCAGAACAAACATCAAACAGTTTTCCAAGTTTCTACATCGATGTCCATCCCAATTCCCCCCTCTGGCTTTGACATCAGATTGTTACTTGCTATATCTCAACCTTTCTCCTTCTTAGGACCTCTCAAAGGTAGTAAGGTCATGTGTCGCATGGTTTGAACGTTGAAGGACACAGGGAACAAGATGGAGCAGTATCCAAAGTCTAGATCTCCTGGAGAAGGGTCAAGCAGTAGCACCACCCGGTTTAGGGGCCTGACTGAAAGCATTGAGCATCGTGACTCAGCACTTAGTAAGTTCAAAGGAAGAAGTGGTAACACAAGAGGATGCACAAGATTTCTACTCAGATCTGAATGGAAAATCAATACCTAAACTCTTTGTAGAGTGAAATAAATACTACAGGTGCTACTAGGAACCACCTGTTTGGTATGGTGTGTGCATTGCTGGGGGTTGTATTTATGTACTTAGTTTTCCAAAGCTTCCCAGAATGGGAACAGAATCATGAAATGTCCAAAAAGATGTAATGGAGCATAAAGAAATAAAGTGGTTGCTTGGTTGTGTCTTCTCATGTCTTATGCACAGGACCTTAATTGGGTAGGTCTTTGTTGGGGTTGGTGATGGGTGAGGAAGGAGACCAGCCAGCTAACAGAGGGAATAGAAGACCATCACAACACTATAATCATACCACAATCTGTGTCAATATGCCCTGTGGAAAGAAGTACAATCTGCTGTTCCTCTCGGGTATATGCTGTTAAGATCCTGAGGACACTAATAAGCCTTAATGGCCCTAAACAGCCTCACCTGAGGCCTCCACACACACCCATGGGC
>NW_010154151.1:0-884 GCF_000699245.1 Pterocles gutturalis | reverse complement strand
TTTTTTTTTTTTTAGACCCTGGGCACATTGCCAAAAATGTAAGGGTTTACTGTGGACTTACATGAAAAAAGACTGAAACACCAAAAGAAGAAATGACCTGAAAATGCAAGATGAATTACCAAAGGTAACGAAGGGCTTAGACTGTATTTTCACATTTCTGATTCATGATAACCTAATGGCGGAGGATGGATTATATTGGTAAATTAGAAGGATGCTATTGATCTAGAAATCAGACCTTCTTGTAAAGGTGCATAAGTCTCTGACTCCTAAACATCGTACTTGTCAGAGATAAATTAGAGAGGGAGAGGAATGTGAACTCGGCACAAAAAAAACCCCACAGAAATAGGCTCCTGTCCTTGTATCAAGGCCTTAGTTTCACTATTTTCTGAGATGACAAAAAGGTGATGACACAGATTAGCTTGCGGACTGGACGGGCAGTTTAACATTGCTGCCTCTCCTAAACCAGGAGAGTAATTGTGCTCTGTTTGATGTCTACGTCATCTTAAGAAGGAACGTATACATCTAGGATTTTGAAGTCCACAAGCTACTTTAGGAGAAATTTGTGACAGTCTGAGGAGGATCCAAGGGTGACTTGGATGACATGAGCATCTAGGGAAATCTTGCTGTGCACTCCAGTGGAATAAAACTGTCTCCAGTTTCAATGGATAGAAACAAAAGTGATCTTCCTGCTCTGCACCAATACCCACCCTTTTTCGGGAAGCTCCCCCTTGTCCCGCAGGGACACTGGCTCCTGCAGCAAGTGTAACTCAAGGAAAGCTCCAACCATGGGGGCTAGGCACAGACAGAGCTGTGGTGAAGGTTTGGCAAAGAGTAAAATGCCCTATTTACAACTGTGGAATGTGAACATGGAAAATTAGAACAGA
>NW_010154150.1:0-883 GCF_000699245.1 Pterocles gutturalis | reverse complement strand
AGGGAGCAATCTGGACACTTCAGAGAAGAAGAGAAACTGAATGTCACAGCTGTATCTGCTATTAAAGGTGAAAACAGGAAAAAAACATGAGAACCGTTGCTCTGCTGACCTGATTCTAGCTGCCAGCTCTTTCATGGTTTGAGTACTTCAGCAGCCTCTTCCCTGGCAGTTGTTTATTCACACAGCTATGCAGTGGGACACCTGCTTTCCTTCAGATTTTCACCCTGTGTAGAAGAAAATCCTTCCCAAAAGTCTGGGTAGCCGTTTTCCTGTTCTTTTTATTCTTCCTTGATGGTTGATAAGAAAATTCAAACTGGTTGTGAGACATTAGATGTCAACTTTCCTTATTCTGCCGTGTTCTTTTGAGCAAAAATAAAGCCAAAAAGCATGTGTGGTAAGCCTGTAACGTCACCTGATGAAACTTTTTCCCTGTTTCCGAGTAATTTGTTTTCTTACATCCTGTAGTACTTTCTGTTTGTGACTTTCAGGCGTCAGCTTTTGGGCTGGCACTGACCTCGCTTGATCACCAAGCAGCCTCTAGGGAATGGGCCTTATTCCTTCTTCTTGCTTGTTTGGTTTTTTCCTTATAATTTATAAAATGACAATAAGATAACGATAAGGTTGGAAATGAGTGAATCTGATGGAAATGAGTCGGGTTGTGGAGAAAAACCCAAATGCAAGGGTAAACCAGGTTTATTCAGTACTGTTTCCAAAATTGTTTTCCTTTCTCCGTGAGGGTGGAAAGAGGAAAATATGGGAATGGGAGGAGTTTTTAACTTTGACTGCTTTAATTCCAGGAATTAAACAATGAAAATGAAACAAACTATGAACATAACTAAATTGTGAAATAGTGATTTAGTGTCCTTTTTTTTTTTTTTTTTTT
>NW_010154149.1:0-883 GCF_000699245.1 Pterocles gutturalis | reverse complement strand
GACTTCATATTTTTGATACTTACATAGCAAAGTCAAAATACCTGAGGACTTCCTCTGGCACTGTTGCGTTCTCTATCTGTAAGTCGTTGAGTAATTTGTGACAAGGTAGAAATGCAATGCTGGGTTTGTCTTTTTTTTTACTTGCACTGAATGCACCAAGAGAGTGCAGTTGAAGTATATGAATAAATTTCCACATTCCCTAGACTATCAGACCATCATGTTTTGCTGTTCAGGTTTATAATGTGTTTTCACTGCTTTATGTTGGGTACGAGTGCTTTGTTTTGAGTTCTGATCATGATCACCTTTCTGTCTTCTAGACATCCAGCTGAGCCAGTGAGTGGAACACCAAAAGCAGTACGTAAAAACACAATCTCACCTGTTTTTTCTGCACACAGCACTTAATTACTTAATTCTGAACAATGTAGCCTTGTATTAATTTTCCAAACGTTAACTTATTTTCCAGTAACACATGGTGTGTGCTGTAAATACACCATACAGATAATGTATGATCCTTTTTAGGTGATGTGGGTACAAGGTTTGCACAACTGGGCACAGTGCCATGTTCTACACGTGTCTGTCTGTAGCCAGTGATACGTATGTTTGTATAGCTTGTTGTGTGCTTTTTTCCCCTGGCAATAGAAATTGTTTGGAGTCTATTTCTTGCCATTTTCACATTGTACCACTTAGTTTTTGTATTCAAGTTCTGTGCAGCTAAATGATTCCTTGTCGTGGAATACCAAATCCTTGGGTATTTGTTCCTAAAACTGTGTAACTGAAGTGATACTGTTGGGGCCCCTCCGACTACATAAATGTCTTTAACAGAGTGCCGTGAATTTAAATCAGCTTGGTACACGGAGTGGTATTCTAAAGTTCTGCATTTGAT
>NW_010154148.1:0-883 GCF_000699245.1 Pterocles gutturalis | reverse complement strand
ACTCAAACTATTCTATGATTCTATGACCTAACTTCAGGTATCTGCTTTTGAGCATTCAGTTATCAATACTGAACCATTTCTACGTTATACTACATAAGTGGCACAGAACTTTACAGAAGTACAAATACCATGCTTAGCATTTGCGATATATACTCGTTAAAGCATTACCTCCCTTCTTTCTCCCCCCTCAGCTCACAACACACGGTGTTGGGAAATGAGCAAGCAACTACGTCCTGTTAAAGCTGCAAAGAAAATCCTACCAGCACAATGCAGTTATGTTGAACCAGGCAAAGGGCAAGCCTCAGTGCAAGCTCTCCATCTGTGCTGGACGTACAGCACCTGAAAGAGTTAAGAGAGTGAGGAGAGCTTTCAGAAATACCTAGAAACATGGATACCTGCAGGGCGTGCTCAGTTTGTTTTGAAGATGTGTTGTTCTAACACAGTGGTTCACTGGTTGAATATATTGCTATTTGATATCCTCCTAGACAACTCTGTGGCTGGAGTTGTGTGTCGGATCAGTTAAGCTCTCCCTCAGGATGTTCACTTCAGCAATGAACAAACTCTGGGCTTGTCTGCACAGGCAAGTCTACATGACAGGCTATGGTGGGACTGTACTGCTCACAAGCCCAGCTCCGTTCCCCCTTCCTGGGCTGCCCAGGTGAGCGGCAGCTCCATCAGCACCCCTGGGAGCATGCTGTGCCCCACGGGGCACGCTCACTGCTTCCACAGATGAGAACGGTTCACAAAGACTCATCCACTACACGTTTGTGCACTGCTTCTCTTTATTTCTAGTCTAAGTTACTCCTGCTCCAAACAGCCCCTTTCTCTTGGGTACTTTCATGCTGCCCTCTGGGGGTTTTAATTTTTTTAATTTTTTTTTTTT
>NW_010154147.1:0-882 GCF_000699245.1 Pterocles gutturalis | reverse complement strand
CTAGTGCAGCTTGCCCTGGGGCAACCAGCCTGGCAGGAAGCTGGAGGTGCAGAAGCAGCAGCTCTAAAGATTTTACAGAGGACCTAAAAATTTCACAAGAAGATTTTAGTCAGCTTTGTTTGATCTGCTGGCAAATGTCTAAATTTCTGAAAAGTGCTTTTAAAATAAGTTTCTTTTCAATGACTCTATAGTTTGTGACTGCCTCTGTTTCACGGTCTTCTTTTAAAGCATGAGACACGTTACTCTGGACAAAAAAGAACTTTTTGTCATGGATTTCATTAAATATTTTTTATGTTCACTTGGCAGCTACAAAGACTGAGACAGTTGATTCTTACATAATTTTGGTAGCTTTGCGTAATTTGTGACAGGCTTTGTTTCATGTCAATTTATCTATTACTTTTTGTGTTTTACAATAGATATCAGTGGAAAAAAAAAAGAGGTTTTCTGGTATGACAAAGTTATTCCCTTAACAGACAGAGAATACAACTAATCTACTTAGACTGTTGCTACTCATGTGCTATAGTAATAATCGAGGAAATCATAGTTTATCTACTAGACAGGAAAAAAACCCTGAAATGTAGGGAATAGTACTGGATTGACTAATGTGCTTTTAAGGAATTGAAAATGAGGTTTTAATTTTTTTATTTTCCCTTCATATTAGGACTTTCACTGTAGTTGACAATTATGTTAAGGATTATGGGTTGAATTGCTATTTAGATTGGAGATATTTATACACCTAAAGATGCCAGTTCGCTGCTGTATGGATTCCGATCAGGCATCCAGTTTTACATTTTTTAGCTACTTGAGGTACTTCTAGTCTCCCTCTACCTACTCAGGCACTGAGCTATCTGAAGAAATTTCACAGAATCACAGAATGTTAGA
>NW_010154146.1:0-883 GCF_000699245.1 Pterocles gutturalis | reverse complement strand
CTTCTGGCAGTTTCTCACAGAAGCCACCCCCGTAGCACCCCCCGCTACACAAACCTGGCCATACAAACCGACTGCAGGGATATTAGCACTCATCCTTGCCAACCTGTGGGGTTGTCACCAGCGGAAAGTGTTTGGCAGCATCCAGCTGTACCTGGGACCTTTGTCCCTGCTAGGACCAGCTTCTTTGATGGTGTCATGGTTTAAATCCAGCTGGCAATGAAGTATCACGCAGCCACGGCCACCAGGAATGTGTGAAGGTCCTCCTAGAGAAACCTCAAGATTTTCAGTTACTTCTGACTAGTGGTCATTCTTTAAGCATTCCAACCCTGCAATAAAAAGAAACCTAAACGAGACTGCAGTAGGATGGTAAAGCTCTCTGGTGTTATGACTACGTCACCTGAATCTCCAGCTGTAACCTCTTCTTCTGGGCCTACAGATGCATGGACAGCTTCCTTCATCTCGAGAGTCAGCAGCTCTGGTTTTGGCCCTTCTGGTCAAGGAACATCTATGAGCTCCCCATGGCAGCGCTTACTCTGTCAAAGTAGTTTCCCATTGGAAATGCTTATCTCGGTGTTCAGGAAATATTAACAGCTAGCTTTTTACTTTTCCAGATTATCACCATTGGGAATATAACTGGGCTTTGTTTTTGAATCAAACCTGCAATAAACCCTCCACCCCATTAGCCACATGGGTGGGGGGCTTCCAAAGCTCCATGGCTCGTTACAATGTTCTCCATGATCCATCCCCGAAAAGATGAAGAAGACAGTGGAGAAAGCAAGGAGCTGAACCAAGCGGTGTCTGAAGATGATTACCAAACCCTAAGTAACCTCTTGTCCCAAGACAGGTACAAGAGTTTCATCAACCGCAGGAGCGGCTGGGGCGT
>NW_010154145.1:0-880 GCF_000699245.1 Pterocles gutturalis | reverse complement strand
CCCTTTTTTTTTAAATAGGTGGTGCCATTATAAACAATTATCTTTCCCTCTGTGCTTTTTTAAGTCTCAGAGATATCAGTCACGTCATTGCACTGGTTCTGGCGGTAAATCTTATTCCTGTTATGGGAGTTATTTCACAAGTGCACTGTCTTAAGGGTCTTTGGGTTAAGTATCACCAAGCAGGGCTAACGTGTAATTGTTCTATCCATAGCCAAAAATATATTTTGGTGACTATTGATACTTAGTGTTCATGCCAAATTTAGATGCAATCAATGAGAAGACTGATAGGATGTGTAAAGGATTTTGATGTTATTCACTGAATAGCAATGGCAGACAGATTCTACAAGAAATACAGTTTGTGGTTAGATCATGTGCTGTGCAGCACATGAATGAAAAAGACAAGGGGGGAGAAAGAAGACATGAGGTGATTGCTCTATAACTTATAAGCTCAGTTGTTGTCATAAGCTTGCAGGTGTAGATGAATATTAAGAATTTGTTTCTTAATTCATCTTTCAGCTGTGAAATGAATTTAAATGCATCTTTTGTCCATGGGTTGATAGATTCATTTGGAACAAATACAGACTAGCTTCAGTTCAGGGTTACTGAGATTCCAGCTCAACTGACCTTTATTGTACTGTCTCCATTCAAATGACAAGAAATAGTTTTTGTGTTCTCTTCCAACACCTCCAACCCTCTTACCTTTAATTTCTACCAATTGTCACAATATTAGAGTCAGATTCTAATTAAAGGGGTGAAAGGAAATCTGAAGGAACACACCTGAGAGAAAAATATCTGGCAGCATCTTTGAGGAGATTAGTCATTGACACAGGCAACTACGTATGTATTAAAATGTTTCCTTCTCAAAAAAAGATTGTTCTGT
>NW_010154144.1:0-880 GCF_000699245.1 Pterocles gutturalis | reverse complement strand
AAAAAAAAAAAAAAAAAAAAAAACAGTCACCTGTTTACCAGAAAACTCTAGCTGCTCTTGTAACATGAGATACCTCTCTCCATTCAGTCTAGCACTCTCCACTGAACACATTGTGGCCCAGTACCAATAGCCATTTACCGAATCCACTACTAGATCCTTCACTAGGAACACAACATGAGCCACAACATCCACGTGGCCTCCCAGCAGTGATTTTCTGTAGATCTAGGGACAAAAGAATTGCTTTTACCATCACACCTAAATCATCAGCCATGATCAATTGAGTATACATAAGTGACTTTTGACAGCTGTTTAGCAGAAGCTTATGTAAACCTTAGGCTTTCAAAGCCTAAACCTTTTGCATTCAAAGTATAAAGATGAAGAATAAAGCAAAATTATTAGATAATGTTTGCCAGAAAGTAACAAAAGAAAAAGTTGAAATATCTCTTCCCATTTGCTTTCCCAGTTTGGCAGCCTTCTGTCTGACAAGAGTTTCTCACCCACTTTATATGCACTATTCACAAGTGTGGATGAGGGTGCAAGGCAGTGTGAAATGTGGCCTTCTAGCTCCAGTTTTTAAAACAGCTTCTGGCTTTGCACTTACAAGAAATGAAAGGCATAATTTGACAGCACTGCATAAATTAGCACTGCAATTTTGAAGTCAGATACCTTTTAAATAATTCACATGTCAATGTTCCTGATACGAGAGTGTATGAAGTGCAATTGTAATTATTTTTTTATCTGCAGTGATCTGCAAAATATCACAGTACAGAGGCCAGTTTTGAAAATCTCTGTGTAAACAAATTATGTCAAATTTGCCAGATGTATAAGGATTAAAACAAAGTACATCTACTTCTTAGCTGAGATCAACTTGGCAGCCTCC
>NW_010154143.1:0-880 GCF_000699245.1 Pterocles gutturalis | reverse complement strand
TAATCTAAATCTGCCCTCTTTCAGTTTAATGTCTGTCATATGACAAGAAGGGATGCCCTGACCACCTATTTTTCTTGTACACCTTCAAAAATAACAACTAGTGGCAGGTCCCCTTCTGTTGCCCTGACACAACTGTCAGGGGCTGGCCTTGGCTATACGGCTAACCCCTCATAGCCTCCAAACCAGTACTGCTGGGCCAAACACGCACCTCCCTAACTCCAGAAATTGCACACAAACTGTTTAGAAAAGTGTTGGAGGTCCAGTCCGACAGTACAGGACTCCCAAAAATCTATGGCGAATAATAAAATCCAGGGTTTATTTTGTAAATTACAGCTTACAAAGACAGAACTCAGCACTTCAGCTAAAGCATTCCCACATGTCAGAAAATAACATTAAAAACCAGTGATATTGGCACTCACCAAAGCAGGTCTCTGTTCCTTCTTCTGAAGGGACATCTTGATTTCTGTGTTACTCATTTCAGAAAAAGGGCTTTGAGCATTTCCAACAGTGTGAAACTGTGTGTTAATTTGATTTCATCCCCTAGATGGACTATTATTGGGGGTAGGTGTTTGGTGTAAACTCAAAAACAAATTCAGGGCTCCAGCTGGGTATATATGAACAGTTATTTTTCAGGTTGAAATGCCATCTTTTATAATCTTCACTACTAATTTTAGTGTTGGTTAAAAAACTCTCAAAAGAGGTTAAAATTCAGTACGACCAAAGGCCCCTACCTGTCCTAGATTATTAAAAATAAAAGAAATTTAAAAAAACTCAAGTGTGTAGCTCACTATTGATTTTTCTCTTATCACTTTTCCTCCCAAATTAAAAAAAAAAATAATTAAAATGGCTTTTTGACCAAAAGTTTTAGGGTTGGTTGTTT
>NW_010154142.1:0-880 GCF_000699245.1 Pterocles gutturalis | reverse complement strand
GTTCCTAGCTCTATTGATGTCTTGATTTCTCCTTTTTGTGTCCTAACCAGCACTGTATTTATAACATTTATTTGATCCTCTTTAGCCTATTTACAAAAAAACCCCACCATAAAGCTGTTACTGCTGTATTATTCTGCATCTTACACTGGTGCTAATAAAGACTGCTTTAGTAAGACAGAACCTTTCCCCATCTTGTTTATATCTAGTCTCTTTTATGGATTTCCACATTAAGTATAGAAGAAATATGGTTTTATCATCTCCACCACTTAATGAGAAACTTCCTTCTAAGATGGACCAAGTAGGTAATTTGTTACAATAAGCTCCACTTCCAGCTAGGGTTGAGAACTCCTGAAGAGCATAGGTTAAAAGCAAACCTCAAAGGTGAGATTGTTTCAAGAGATGGTAGCCTTTACCTCTCGACTAAACTCTTATGTGCTTGAGTTTCTCACCACCCTGCTCTGTTTGATTCCTTTGGTGCTAGCTATTTGTAGTGTTTAGCGACTCTTTTGTTTCATCAGGATGGTCTTAAGTTTGGTAGACTCTTGCTACACAAATCTTTTTGAAAGCTAGGGGACAGTGATGTGCCAGACAACTTTCCAAGCAGTTATAAATGAATTCCAAAGCAGATTTCAAAGAAATGGATTCATACCTTTGGTTCCATTTCTTCAAAAAGTGGGACAGCATGGAGGCTACACTACATTTGTCAAAGAGAGGTTTTTAAAGGCAACTTAGTTTGAACCTTCTAGGGTTTGATGTGTGTGGTGAGGATCCTTGAAATGTGAATAGCTTTTTGTTCTTCCAGCCTACCTAAACATACCTCCTGGAATGTCTAGTCAGTTTTGAAGGAAAGTGGAAGGGCCTCTTAGTCTCCTGTTTAGGC
>NW_010154141.1:0-879 GCF_000699245.1 Pterocles gutturalis | reverse complement strand
AGAAGTACAGGGAAATGAAACATCATGATTTTTTTTCAGTGACCATCACGTGGGTTAGTCATGCTGCAGGACGGGGTAGGTTCACTGTATGCAGTTGTAGGGGATATAATTCCAATGCAGGTAACCAGGTCAGCAGTTGTAATTCTTTTAATAATAGGCACATAATATTTTTAACTTGGCAGATTGTTTGGGACCAACAGAGAAAGAATTTCTTTTTCATCTCTTGGAAAATAATGTTGCTGTCTGGCTGATGAGCACCAGTTCTCCTTTCCAGCACGTTCACACTATAGCAGACGAATTAGACAAGGTGTCGGATCACCCTCTTCCATCTCGCCTTAAAGTTGTCACTCACACAAGAAACACAGCTATGTGTATCTTCACACCGGCAAGTACAGGTGAGGATGTGTACTAACAAAGTACAACTTTGGCTCTCTGAAAACTGAGGTGGCATAAATTTAGCAACAAGGCAGGCACACAAAAAGGCAGAACTTGAATTTTTACATCAAGATAGGGAGGAATTCATTTAGTTAAAAGCACAGTACACATTAAACCATGTTTGCCTTGGCATAACAAGGGTGTAATTCCAGGTAGTGAACTTTCACATGGCTGATATTCCATGACTGAGCTTTATTTCTTAAATATAAGGCCAGTAAAGTCAGTCTCAAACAGCTGCTCAGATTCGGTAGTGACAGAAGAATGTCACAGGCCTATCCTAAAAAGAAATATGGCCAGCACAGGTGCTTGGGTCTTGGGAGAAAACTTTTCTTCAGAGACTGGCCTGAATAATGAAACTTCCCCTTATTTCACCAGGAAGGAACGGGAATCCTTCCTCTAGTCAAGCCAAAAAATTTTGTAAGAGTGGTTCCTATTGCAAATAGC
>NW_010154140.1:0-878 GCF_000699245.1 Pterocles gutturalis | reverse complement strand
ACTTAACATTCTCAGTCTCATAATCATCACAAAATTTGGGTGCATTTTCATATCCCATTATCTTGGCTTTGCATTGGATAACACTTCTCTGGTTTTGCATTTTTGACTTTAGCTGAGCTGGAAACACTGTGGAGAGGTATACTTGAAAAAATGGCCAAGGAAATCTGATTTCTTGTTCCTTACATGAAGAGTCTACATTAAGTCAACATTTCTTCTTCCAAGAGAGCAATTTCATTGGCCATTATTCTAACATTATTCTAATATTGCCTATTTGTCTGTAAAAAGCTACCAGTCTGTTAAAGATGGCTGTTCCAAAGTCACCTTTAAAATGCTCAATTTCAGCTATAGGACACAACTCAGCAAGCTCAGCTGTATCATTACCTCCTTTTCCCCCTCCCCAAGACTTAAACGAAGCAGTTATCAATTTTGCTTGAAACTTATTTAGTTTATTGTTTAACTCACTTGTCTTTATGGGTTTATAGAAGCTCTGCAAGAGGATGCGTGCTCTGAAAGTGCCAGTTGAAAATCAAAGGATTTGGATAATAATCTGGGAACTGAAAAATTTGGACATACAGATACACTCACATTACTTGGGTACAAATGCTGAAAGATGTCACAGGCTCCTTTTGAGGATCTGGGCAAGAAACTCCTCTGCAGTTACAAGGTGATGAAATAAAATGGCACATCCCTCCTTTACGAGCATTTCATGTTTTAGGCACCACTTCATTCTGCTGTTACTGGTTTTTCTTTCCTGTCTGTAGATAGCATTGTGCATCAAACTGTGTCCCATTCTCCATACCAGATGGTCAGGTCCCACAGAGGGATTTGGGCTTGTAACCAATAATGACATTTGAGTGCAGCAGCAGCAGCAGCAGCAG
>NW_010154139.1:0-878 GCF_000699245.1 Pterocles gutturalis | reverse complement strand
AGAGAAATGTGTTTTGTACCTTCACTTTATGTAAATAGGTGATCTTGAATCCTTTAATATCTAGATGCAAGCCCCCGCATAACACATTTAAACTCCATTCCTATTGCTCATAATATAGTCTTGAAATCCAATGTGTTGGCTTTCTAATATTTTCTGGTTTTTAAAGATACTTAAATAGACATTTAATAGTTTATACCTTTGAATTAGCCCTAGTTTTGAGCAGAAATTTGATGAATAATTTATTTGCATCTATGAACAGTCACGTTTGTAATCAAGCGTACCACCTCTTATCAGTCATCAAATAATTCCAAATAATTTGTGACCCACACACTGTGGGTAACAGTTTATTTGGGCTATTAAAGTGGCTATGACTTTATTCTTAAACTATAAGAATTTCTAGCACAAATATACTGGCAAATTCAGAAATCCATGAAATCATGCTGAAACCAAAAGGTAGTCTTTTTCAGCTTTATTAAAAATGGCAGAATTAAGCCTTTTCTGATCACATAAGACATGAAACTGAAGCCAAGATAAAAAGCCAGAGAAAAGCTGCATAGCTTCACGGTCTTCTGAAATGCCAACTTCGTGTCAGTCGATGCTATACAATATTACCATCTCCACATGATACAGTGACTGGTGTTAAACAATACAGCCTTCTGTTATTGCAGAAGTATGTAACTGCATGTTATATATTCTCGTATCAGTGATGAAGAGTAGTACAAATAGTCTGTTGTAAGCTCTGTTAAAAGAAATGCCAAGCACCGTTTATACACAACTTAACTGTCTTGACTATATACAGAGCTTTTCCTGTTTTTCACGCCTGATAATCTGCATTGCAGCTATGCTGCCTGTTTGGTTTGTTGTTTTTTTTTTTTTTT
>NW_010154138.1:0-878 GCF_000699245.1 Pterocles gutturalis | reverse complement strand
TTTTGTTGTTGTTGTTTTGGTTTGGTTTGAGGTTTTTTTTTTGGTTATTTTTTTGTCAGACCAATTAATTTAGTCCATGTAATTTCAGGCTAAACTAAATATTTGTACACTGACAGCCACCCACTGCCTGTGGACCACTTGTATACTGTCAGTCATGTGCGACTATAGCATTTTTTCAGTGTCATTATTTGAGATTAATTCGAGGCACTCCTGACACTGTTTTTGCTGTGAGTTTGATTTTGCAGAAATGACTCGGGTCTGCTTTGGAAATATTTGATGCTGTTTTAAGGCATACAAAGCTGCTGTTGGTGCAACGATCTGTTCAGGCAGGGATTACTCAGTTGAGACCTTTACGTACGTTAAACCGTCTTTTTTACAGCATTTGTGTGAGCGATTCTGCAGTGCCATTGACAAATTCTGAAGGACCTGAAATGAATGATGACTGGAGAATGGCTGAGGTGCTGAATAGCTGCACAGAAAAATCTCCCATCACAAAGAAAAGTGGGCAAAGGCAAGGTGGGGTGTATGCACGCTGCTTACACAAAATGCAGGTGTGATCTCTAAATAAGCGAATCATGGTAGTGTCAGATGTGTGGGCTATTTTAAGCTGGTTTTATGTCAACAGGGAGAAAAACACTCTCTGTTCAAGTGTGCAGGTCTCAAAAGCCTTGGAGAGCATTGCTGAGAGTCCGGAGGCTGGGATGTCCTCAGCAGGGAGTGCCACAAAAACACAAGGAGAGAAATTTGAGAGATGTAAGAGTGACTGCTTATCCACCAGTTAGGAAAATACAAAGGTCAGTGGGGAAACAGGGATAATTTGTTCCTCTTGAAGCACTTGGAATTAATGACAGCAGTTCTGGGACAGCATCCTCACAGTG